>NW_006291485.1:1669723-1676563 GCF_000327345.1 Myotis davidii | reverse complement strand
TTCTCGGGACCCTAGGACCACGAGCCCGCCGGAGACGCCCGGCCCCCAGCGAAGCTCATCTGCCCAGCTTTGGGGGCTCCGGGGCCTGCTGGGGCTACGGGCGCGCGCCACGGCCCGCTGGTAATGGACGGCCCGGAGAAGACTTGGCTCGGCCGCGTCCATGTTTGCCGGAGGGTCTAAAGTCCCTGGAGGATGACCTAGCACTTCGCAACCCCACCGGCCTCCCCTGGGCCCCCGAGGACACGCCGGCCCGACCCGGAGCTGCCAGGCCGGGTCGCATTGAAACTTGCGGCGCTGCGCACCGTTGGGTGTCCGGGCCTCGGACCATCGCGCCTCTTGAACTCACGTTTAGTACAATCGTTTCTTTTCGAAGAAGGGTTTTTCTTTTGGGTTTTTGTTGACTTTTTTTTTTTTTTTGAGAAGGGAATTTGGGGCGGGGGCGGAGGGGACAAGAAAAAGGACCGCTCCCCGGGCATCCATAAAGGGGATAAGGTACTGCCGGCGGCGCGAGTCGGAGACCTTGGGTCCAGGATGGATGTGGCAGACCCGCAGCAACTGGGCATGTTTACAGAGGGCGAGCTGATGTCGGTGGGAATGGACACGTTCATCCACCGCATCGATTCCACCGAGGTCATCTACCAGCCCCGCCGCAAGCGCGCCAAGCTCATTGGCAAGTACCTGATGGGGGACCTGCTGGGGGAGGGGTCCTACGGCAAAGTGAAGGAGGTGCTGGACTCGGAGACGTTGTGTAGGAGAGCCGTCAAAATCCTCAAGAAGAAGAAGTTGCGGAGGATCCCCAATGGGGAAGCCAACGTGAAGAAGTAAGTGTGGGCTTTCTGACCTGTGCAGCTTTGGATGTCTCCAGGCCCGCCCGTGTCGTCCTCCTTCCTTCCTTCCCTCCTTCCCTTACTCCCTCCTTCCTTTTCATTCCTTCTCCCCTCCCTCCCTTCCTCCCTCCCTCCCTTCCTTCCTAACCTGAGGTGACCAGCTGTTCCTGCATCCCCTTGCCAGAGAAAGTCGTTGGAAAGGTGCTTAAGTACTTTCAGGAAGTCGGGCTAGCTTGTTGTAGCTGGGTTCTGGTGCCTTTGGCTCTTAGGTGCCAGTGTCAGAGTTGTCCTCCGTAGGGGCACGTCCCTCTTTTCCTGGCTCTGCCAGCTGTCCAAAGAACTTCGGTGCCCCGGGGAGCCAGCCAGTGTTTGTTTGGCCCTGAGAGTTTCTGCCCGGAAACGGCCTTGGAGGCCATCAGTTTTTCTGCTTAGTGAGCAGCCAGTATGGTACTAGCGCCAGGCGAAATGCGACTTGTTTATCCTGTTGGAGGGGAACCCTGTAGTTGCCAAAAATAATTGTTTGCACCGGCTTATCAGTCAGCAGGGGGTACTTGTCCCTTCCTGCTGGCCTGGATGTCACTAGATATCCCTGACTGCAGGCCCAGTGACCCCCAGAGGGGAATTGCTTGTGTCCCTGTGAACTTTTTACATAAATTTCTTCTGCGCAATCTGCCCCCTAGGAATCCTGGAGGTGCTCAGGTCTCCTATCAAAAGTCCCCCAAGGGCGGTGGGGGCTCTGTCTCCTTCCTCTTCTAGTTTCAGGATCGGGGGTGTCCCTCCTTATTGCTGCCGGGGGTGGAACCCTGCCCTACCCACACCCACGCCCCTCCCAGCCTCCAGATTCCCAGAAGAGGTTTATCTAACATGCCAGGCAGCAGGACTTACTGTGACCTTGGCCTGTCTGGTCCGCAAGCAGGCAAGCAGGCTGGTCAGGCCAGTCCTGTCCTGGAAGTGCCACTCACTGGGTGGGCTTTCACCTCCCTCCTTCCCACTGGCAGGAGAGCTGGGCTGTTTTCACTTGCTCTGGAACACCTGGGGGAGTGGAAAGGGGGGGTGGAGTAGAGAACTGGGGTTGGACTGACAGGGCTCCTTGTTAGTGCCTGGTATTCTTTGAGCCACTTGCAAGGTGGGTGGGGCAGTGGGCAAGGTAGGTTGTGTTTTGGTGAGGCCTTTTTACAGCCCATCCTTGAAGACACTGGGAGAAGGTGTGGCTGAGCACCTTAGAGCCATTTGGTCAGTTCTCTGTACCAGTCTCTCATCTGTGAGGTGGGGGTTAGGCAGGAGCCATAGTGTGTCCTTGGGGCGACTTAGGCCCCAAAAGCAGACACCCTCCTGAGGGTCAAGTGAAGCCTCACTCTCAAGTTAGAAACTCCCACTGGACTGCTGGCCCTAAGTCATGTTTTCTCATTAGAAGCTTGTGGGGACAGTGTGGCCCTCAGGCAGCCAGATTGCTACTACTGCAGGTTGAGGGCAGTGAGTTCCTGCATTTGGAATGCTGCCCTGGAAATGGATCTCCCTCCTGCTCTCCAGTGTTGTCCTTGTCCTCCTGGCTCCTCTTAGGCATCAAATCCCATCTGTCCTGGAACGGGCTCTGGTCTCTTCCCGCCTGGCTGAGCCCTCTGGATGGAATCGGCATTGGTCCATCGACGTGTTCTGGTGCTGGCCACTTGATGTTCTGCTGCTGTGCACCCCAGGCCCCAGCCTCTCGGGAGCAGCAGCCCGAGGTAGGAGGGGTTCCCAGAGTCCCTTCCCAGTGGCCGGGTTCCAGCACCAATTGACCTGTCTGGCTAGTCATCCACCAAGCCCACCCTGCTAGCCATAGGGGGCCTTGGTGTATGTAGATTAGGGCACTGACTGGTGGTAGCAGGGTTAGCAGGTCGCAGAAGGTCTACACTCCCCCACCATGATGGAGGGCATGTCAGGGTAGACAGAAGCCCCTCTTTTGCTAAGGTGTAATGTACCTGTGATAAGGCACCCTTTCGGGAGATGCAGTTTCCACACGCCAAGGTTAAGTTAGAGGGCACTCGAGAGCTCCCTCATGCTCCACTAGAGACACAAATGACTAGAACCCAGCTGGGCGCTGGCATCCTGCTCCTGGTTTCCTGAAGGATCAGCTGAAGTCCCAAGAGCGCATGGAGACGTGGGCATGTAGTGTCGGGGTTGCATGGAGCTGGTTTCTGAAGTGTCTGTGGGAAGAACTGGAGGGGAAGCAGGCCAGAGTGGCCAGTGGCTGGCGGTCCTCAGCCAGCCCGGCAATTAGCATAAGTGGTTTTGCAGCTGCACCTCCTTCCTTTCTTTTTTCTTTTTTTAAAATATATTTTATTGATTTTTTACAGAGAGGAAGGGAGAGGGATAGAGAGTTAGAAACATCGATGAGACGAAACATCGATCAGCTGCCTCCTGCACATCTCCTACTGGGGATGTGCCCACAACCAAGGTACATGCCCTTGACTGGCATCGAACCTGGGACCCTTCAGTCGACACGCCAACGCTCTATCCACTGAGCTAAACCGGTTAGGGCTGCACCTCCTTTCTTAAGCCTCTGCTCTGCTGTTCCAATTCCACAAGAGGAGATTGGGTGGGCCTACCCCATGCAGGTCCCTGGTCCTGAGGGGACAGTTGTCAGCTCCCTGGCCTGGAGAACTGGGCTCCCTTGCTGCCAGCTAGCCCACTGCAAGGGAAAAAGGCTCCTTTGTCTGTGAGAGGTTTAATAAACTCGACTGCAGTCACTGCTCTTAGAGGAGTGTCCAGAACCTTCCATACAAGCCTCAGTTGGATCAAAGCTTTTTTCTGAAAGAACAGTGTTTGCCCAAGTGGTGGGACAGATCAGAATGCCCTTCTCTCCTTCATGGGCTTTCTCTAGGAAGGCTGCTGTGGGTCTGTACGTGTCCCCTTGCTTGTTCTTATAACACAGCAAAGTTCAAAAAAGCATCAAGTAAAAATGAAAAATTTCTTGTAATCTTTTTTTTCTTTTTCGTTGTTCTTTTTGTCTTGTAATCTTAACATTGATGTATCTTGCTCCACTTCCTTTTTTATTTGTTTTCTTACCTTAGCCAAGCAAATTTTAATAAAAAATAAAATTCCCCTAAGGATCACTTTTTTTTTAATATATATATTTTTATTGATTTTTTACAGAGAGAAAGGGAGAGAGATAGAGAGTTAGAAACATCGATGAGAGAGAAACATTGATCATCTGCCTCCTGCACACCCCCCACTGGGGATGTGCCCGCAACCCAGGTACATGCTCTTGACCGGAATCGAACCTGGGACCTTTCAGTCCACAGGCCGACGCTCTGTCCACTGAGCCAAACCGGTTTTGGCTCCTAAGGATCACTTTTAAACAATAAGTTGAATGTACTTGTGTTTCCAATAGGCAGTAGAACTGCACAGATCAAGCCCAAAAGAAGGTGTGGGGGGGGGCGGGTCACCTCTGCTCCCTCTTCTTGGGTATAGACAGTTCCCTACCAGGTGGGCACACTCTGGGGTGCAGGTGATGAGAAGGTCCAGCTAGGCAGGCCCTTATCAGGGCTGAGGGAAACCCCCACTACAACTTCACAGATGACTTGAGAGAATACTCACGTCATTAAAGAGTGGTCTTTATGTGTGTTTTTTGTTTTGTTTTCATGTTTAGAAACATGAAACAGTTTCACTCCTGCTTAGTACCAAAGCCTTGGCATGGTCTGCCCTGCAGCCCAAGCCAGTCCACCTTTCTGTCCCACGGTGCGTCTCTGTTCGTACTGGCTGAGTCTGGTCCTCCCTGTGCTGTGGACGTTTCTGCTGTGTTGATGAGTTACTTTGTGCCATGTTGCGTGACAAGCTCAAGGGTATGAAGGGCACATCACCAGAAATGGAGTTTCTGGATCAGAAGAAGGGTGGGTGAGTTTGATAAGCTGTGTGCAGACTACTGGTCCGCCACTGCTCAGTGTCGCATTACAACTTATCCTCTACTGCAGGTGTCCTCAAACTTTTTAAACAGAGGGCCAGTTCACTGTCCCTCGGACCGTTGGAGGGCCGGACTATAGGTTTAAAAAAAAATTATGAACAAATTCCTATGCACACAGCGGCGGCAAAACCCCCCCGCGGGCCAGATAAATGTTTTCGGTGGGCCGCATGTGGCCCGCGGGCCGTAGTTTGAGGACCCCTGCTCCGTTGAGTATGGTTTCTGACACGTGTCTGCTGTGTGTGTGAGGGAAGTGACAGTAAGATGTGCTTGGCCACCCAGGCTGTTTCTTTTCCCTTGGCTGGCCGGCCCCTGTGTGGCCACATTCTCAGCAGGGTAGTGATGGCTCTGGGAGCAGAAGCTGGTGTCCTTGCTGGGCCTGACAAGGCTGGGACTTCCTTGCAGTGATTGGCAGGTACTTGGATCTGGATGCTAAATGGTTGTAATTTAGCGCATTGAGGACCAGAGCCTTGGACTTTGTTGGCTTTCATTCCTGTCCCGAGTGGCCTCTACAAAGTCCTGGCACCTGCTGGGATGCCTACCCTCCTCGGTATTGGGAAGGATTCCGCTGTGAGGCCACACTGGCCGGCCGCCAGAGCAACAGCAAGAGGGCACAGCCACCTGCCGAGGCTCACCTGCCCCGAACGTCCGGGGGCCTCCCTGTTTGCCTGGTCTTTCCCTGATTCTGAGATGCAGTGGGAGCGTGAGGCATGGGCCAATGTCCATGTAGAATTCTGGCTCTTCGCCTGTGAGTATGTGGGGAATCATAGTCGACTTTCCCTTTCTCTCACATCCACCTGTGGCTGAACTATCATTTATTTTATTTTATTTTTATTTTTGGTTAATCCTTACCCAAGGATATTTTTTGCATTGATTTTTTTAGCAAGAGTGGAGGGGGGGAGAAACAACATGAGAGAGACACATCAATTGGTTGCCTTCCCGCACATGCCCTGACTGACTGACCAGGAGGAGGGATCCTTTTCCCCCAGCCTCTGGCAACTACTAACCCACTTTTTGTCTCTGGTTTTGCCTTTTCTGGACAGTTCACATAAATGGAATTATATACTGTGTGGCCTTTTGTGTCTGGCTTCTCTTACTGAGTTTCGTGTTTTCAAGGTCCATTCATGTTTTAGGGAGTGTTAGCACTTCACTCCTTTTTATGACTGAGTAATTAATATCCCAGTTTGTGGATGGGTCACATTCTGTTTATTTATTTTGATGGGCATTTGAGTTGTTTCCATCTAGTGTCTATTATAAATCCTGTTGCTGTGAACGTTTATGTACAGGTGTTTGTGTTGAACTGCACTTTTAGTGAATTTCCCCTTATTTTATTCCTTCTCCCACTTTTGAGGGCCCTTTGCCCTGTGTTTAGAAGTGTCAGTAAAAGGACCAGGAGGTGAGGGGATCTTGCTCGGTGTCCCTCTGTCAAAGCCGCCATTAGCCCTGGGCCTGCCCTGCATCCATTTGGAGGGGAGCGAGATGAGGTGGTTCTGAGCAGTGGCTATGTGTCCTAGCCTTGTCTCCCTTGTTTCCCTGATTCTGAGATGCAGTGGGAGCGTGAGGCATGGGCCAATGTCCATGTAGAGTTCTGGCTCTTCGCCTGTGAGTATGTGGGGAATCATAGTCGACTTTCCCTTTCTCTCACATCCACCTGTGGCTGAACTATCATTTATTTTATTTTATTTTTATTTTTGGTTAATCCTTACCCAAGGATATTTTTTGCATTGATTTTTTTAGCAAGAGTGGAGGGGGGGAGAAACAACATGAGAGAGACACATCAATTGGTTGCCTTCCCGCACATGCCCTGACTGACTGACCAGGAGGAGGGATCCAACCTGCAACCCAGGAATGTGCCCTTGACTGGGAATTGAACCCGAGACCCTTTGGTGCATGGGTTGACTCTAACCACTGAGAACACTGACCAGAGGCTGTCGTTTATTTTTTTTTAACAGCTTTATTGAGAGACAATTTTTGTAGCATAAAACTCACTTAGCTAATGTGTAATTCAGTGTCATTTAGTACTTTCACAGATTGTGAAACCTTTACCACTACCTATTTCAGAACATTTCATCA
>NW_006291485.1:1648111-1668246 GCF_000327345.1 Myotis davidii | reverse complement strand
TGCCCTGTGTTTAGAAGTGTCAGTAAAAGGACCAGGAGGTGAGGGGATCTTGCTCGGTGTCCCTCTGTCAAAGCCGCCATTAGCCCTGGGCCTGCCCTGCATCCATTTGGAGGGGAGCGAGATGAGGTGGTTCTGAGCAGTGGCTATGTGTCCTAGCCTTGTCTCCCTTGCCCGTTCCCGTGTTTCAGGTTGAGTGTGGAGATGGCTCTTCAGTTTCTCTTGTGTTCATCAGTCACTGAACAATCTACTTCGCTTGGGCATTGCCCACGGGCAGGTTTCCAAGGAGCAGAGGCAAGCCTTCCTGACCTGGAAGGCACCGCTTCCTCTCCATCACTTCCTACATCCTGGCTGGGCACTTGGACTTTCCTTTTTCTTTAAATATTATTCTCATTTTCTGGCCAGAGAGGCAGCTTGTAGAAGTTGACAATATAGAGACAGTGATAGAAGCTCCTCTGTGCCCTCGAGGTCACTGAGTGATGGTTTTGGTGGCTGCCACCTACATGCTATTTCTTTTGTAGGCAGCTCAAGTCATGCTAATGGCGTGTCTCCAGTTACGTCACCTGAGGCACCATCCACACAAATGCTCCTGCTGCTGGGGGCACAAGGTTCCCACTTTCCCATCTCTGTGAAACTGACTGTGTGTCAGTTCTTTCCTGGTGTGAGTCATGGGACTTACATGTTTATATGGAGTGCTTTGATCCAGTTACTGGACAAACAAATGAACAAATAGTCTCCCACATTCATCCCACCTCACCCCAGTGGGTCAGCCTCATTAAGTTAAGCAAGTGGGCCTCTTTTTTTTAAGAACACGCTTCATTGACATCAACAAGAGCACTGAGCTGTCTCACTACAGAGGACAGGGTGCCATCAGCCAATTTCTGTCAGAATTTGTCCTATTCGTGAGCAGAGGGGGGCACAGTGCAGGAGAAGGGCCCCAAGTGGTCTCCAGATGCAGGGCTGCAGGCCTGTGGAGCTGATCCTCATCAGTGAGGACTTGGGGTATGCACTCCAGAGCCCCCAATTAGCAGCCAGGGTTCCCACTCCCAATGCAGTCACATACTGTTGTGGGCTATCTGTGCCTCATTTGGAAAGGTGTTTCTGGCCCAGTCGGCGTGGCTCAGTGATTGAGCATTGACCCATAAACCAGGAAGTCACGGTTCGATTCTCAGTCAGGGTACATGCCTGGGTTTGGGGCTCAATCCCCAGTGGAAGCTGGAGGATTGAGCCTGCAGGAGGGGGCGTGCAGGAAGCAGTTGATCATGATTCTCTCTCATCATTGATGTTTCTATCCCTCTTTATCCCTTCCTCTCTCTGAAATCAATAAAAATATATTTGAAAAAAGGAAAAGTGTTTTTGGGCAGTCAGGCACGTGGAGCTCCACTGTAGGCTCCCCTACATGTGCCCAAGGGCCCATGTCCTCTGGATGGACACATGGTGGTTTTTACTTTGGGGCTTCTGTGTGGTGCTGCCATGAGTGTGCCCATGCAGGCTTCTGTGTGCATGTCTGCAGTTCTGGGTACATACCTGGAGCAGAATTGCTATGTCACCCAGTAACTTCAACCTTCTGAGGGGCTACTTACCACTTCCTGACCTCCAGTGCCCCAGCTGTGCAGGCCCCTCCTGCTCAGGCTGTTGGAGACAAGACACATGGAAGGTCACTTGCAGAGTAGGCAGTACTGTGCACAGGGTCTGTGCCCAGCCCTTGTCACAAGCCAACGGGTGTGGTTGGTGCCAGGTTGGCAGTGGCGTGTTGATGTCCATTCTAGGAGGGCTGGTGGGGTTGTCCTTCTTGCAGGACTTTAGAGTGCTGGGAGAATAAGAGACTCCTTAGGAGACAGCAAGTGGTGGGCATGGCCTAGCCTTTCTGTACGACAACCCCATCTCTGGAGATGCACCATAAGCACAGCTCTGCATACTAGGTGCTCATGCCACCCTTGCTCTGCTCTCCCTTGTGTGTGGTCTCTTGTAAAACAAATTGTTCGTCTTCAGTTAAAATGGGTAACAAGTGTCCTGATTGTACTGTCCCTGTCCAGGCCCCACCCGCTGTCCCAGTGCAGACTGGCTCAGTGGAAGGGGCAGTGGCAGAGCCTCCCTGTTTTCCTGGCACCTCAGAGCTGGTGTGTCCTCTGCATGGCACCCAAGGGCAAGTTCTGCATCCCACCACACAGAGGGTTTGGCTGATGCTCTGTCCTCTCTCCAGGGAAATTCAGCTACTGCGGAGGTTGCGGCACAAAAACGTCATCCAGCTAGTGGACGTGCTTTACAATGAGGAGAAGCAGAAGATATATCCTTCGGGATTGTGGTGGGGGACCTGGGCCATGACACCTGTGTGTCTGTCTTCCCAGTTATTCCGGAACTATCTGGTGTCCTCCTGTCGCTCCATGGCCCAAATGGGAGTACTGGGTCTGGAGAGAAGACACTTCCTGGCCCAGTCTGGGTGACCCCTCATTTAGGAGCCCCGTGGCTGGCACACCCCCTACCTCTGGCATTTGGGCCTTGCCTTCTGGGCCATAGTGTCCTTCTGGAATACACAGTGTCCTTGGCCTTTGCCCTTCGTTGAGGGGCACAGGCTCTCTCCAAAATGTGCGGCCCTGGCTGACTCCAGCTCCCAGAAGCAGGCTCATGAGGGCCCAGGGTCCCTCTGAGAGGTCAGTGTCCTTCCACAAGTGCCCATCACCGACTCACAGGTGCAGTGACAGGGTTCCCAGCATGTGGCTTCTCTCTGTCCATATCTCAAGACTCCCCTCGGTAGAGACCCAGCTTAGGGGTGGGGAATTTCTGCCTGACCCTGGGCTGTCTGGCCCTGCAGCCCCTATACCCCACTCCTGACCTGAGACTAGAGGACACTTCTAGTCTCCTGTCCCAACTGCCCCTGGTCTCCCACCACCACCTTCTAGGGCCTTCTTCCCAGCTATCCCTGGGGGGGACAGGTTCTGCCTGGGGTGGGGTCTGGGCTGGGCCGTGGTTTCCTTAGCACTGCACGTATATGGTCATGGAGTACTGTGTGTGTGGCATGCAGGAGATGCTGGACAGCGTGCCTGAGAAGCGGTTCCCTGTGTGCCAGGCTCATGGGTGAGTGTGCATGGCCAGGCCTATGGCTGCCTCTCTGTCCTGCCATATCATCCATAGGCCCTAGACCAGTGGTTCTCAACCTTCCTAATGCCGCGACCCTTTAATACAGTTCCTCATGTTCTGGTGACCCCCAATTTCATTGTTACAAATTGAACATAATTAAAGCATAGTGATTAATCACAAAAACAATATGTAATTATATATGTGTTTTCTGATGGTCTTAGGCGACCCCTGTGAAAGGGTCATTCGACCCCCCAAGGGGTCACGACCCACAGGTTGAGAACCGCTGCCCTAGGGCTTCAAGGATTCAGTCCTGTGTTCCAACAACTTTCTCTCTGATTACCAGAGAGAAAAGGCTCAAGTGTGCTTTAAAACTCAGAGTTTGGGTAGTTTGCAGTACCCTGGGCCAGCAGCCCCTCTCTGTGCATGCTCTGCTCCAGTGTGCCTGCTCCCGAGGCTTTGAGACCTCCTGATCCTTAGGAAGCCCCTGACAGATCTGTACTGCCACTGGCTGGCTGGCCCCCCTGAAGTAGCATCCCCCTTGCTGCAGGACCAGCTGGCCTGTGGCGTGAGTGGAAGAACAGTGGGGTAAGCCTAGGTCTCTGGCTCCATGGAGGACTTCAGGGGGGGCTACATGGCTATGTCTATGCCAGAGCAATTGAAGGGAGAGGGTGTTACACATCCCTTGAGCTGATGGGGACAGTATGGAAGGGCTACCTGGCCTAGCTGGAGGGGCTCAGAGATTGCATGTCAACCAATGGACCAGGAAGTCACAGTTTGATTGCGGGTCAGGGCACATGCCTGGGTTGTGGCTCAATCCCCAGTAGGGGACGTGTGGGAGGCAGTTGATCAATGATTCTCATCTTTGATGTTTCTATCTCCTTCTCCCTTGCTCTCTGAAGTCAATTTTAAAAAATTATATATCTATATATATAAAAGCTTAAGCAACCATTACTGCCAAACGACTGGAATGACCAGTTTACTAGTCACTATGACACGCACTGACCACCAGGGGGCAGATGTTCAATGCAGGAGCTGCCCCCTGGTGGTCGGTGCGCTTCCACAGCCAACCTCCCGCGGCTGGCCAACTGCTTGCAGTCCCTCCCCCTGGCCAGGTTGCCCCCATCGGCCCCTCATGCTAAACCATTCATAGACGACCTGCTTTTGGGTCAGGGTTTACTACATGGTAGAGCAGCTCCCTCACTGTGATCTATTGAAAGTCAGCCCTTGACACAAGGGTTTGTCCTGCTCCTGTAGCCTCTCCCTTCCCCGGGGGCCACCTGCCTGCCACGGTGGCGGCAAGGGAAGGGGGAGGCGGGGAACCTCGCTGTGGCATGGTGCCAACAGTGGCTTCGGCATCTGTTCCTTCCACACCTGGCCCAGCGACCATCTCCTCCTCTCCTGACCCCACCGGGGCCTTTAGGCCCTGGGTTGGGACTGGGAACCAGGGGTGGATGGCAGCTGATGTGGCCCCTTTCCCAGGGGGGCTGAGAGCTGGCTCCAAGGGAGCTGGTGGCCAACCTCCTGCAGTGTTGTGTCCTCCCCCGCCCCCCGCCCATGCACGAATTTGTGCACTGGGCCTCTAGTATATATATATAAAAGGAAGGGTTGTCTGATTGAGGGAGGGAGGTGGGAATCCTGGGAGGAGCCCTTCTGTGCCCTCCCCAGGTGCCTTGGTGGGAGTGACTATAGCCCTTGGGGGCCTAGCAGTGTCTCAGCCCTCCCTGAGAACCATGTTTCCCTGAGGGGCCTCCTGAACTGTCATTTCTCTGTTTGCTCACCCTGGTGGCTCCCGAGCTTTTGCTTCCTGTTTTTGGTTTTGCTGGGTGACCCCAGGAGGCCATTGTGTCCTGTAGGTATTTCTGCCAGTTGGTGGATGGCCTGGAGTACCTGCACAGCCAGGGCATTGTGCATAAGGACATCAAGCCGGGCAACCTGCTGCTCACCACCAGTGGCACACTCAAGATCTCTGACCTGGGTGTGGCCGAGGTAGGACCCCAGGACCAGGGTGAGGGCCGGGTGCTCCCCGGGACCACTTCCTGAGGCCGCCTGGCTCTGTCACAGGCCCTGCACCCTTTCGCTGAGGATGACACATGCAGGACGAGCCAGGGTTCCCCCGCATTCCAGCCGCCTGAGATTGCCAATGGCTTGGACACCTTCTCTGGCTTTAAGGTGGACATCTGGTCGGCTGGGGTTACACTGTAAGTGCCTGTGGGCTATGGGCCCCCTTTTTCGCCCGCCCTTGTTTTGGCTATGGGCTTCTGGAACCAGCCCCTGTGGGTGGGGATGAGGGCTGTGTTCCCTTAAGTTATCAAGGGCCCCGTTTGTCTTTATTCCCACGGGTCGACAACTGGCCACGCTCATCTTGTGGGTGCCTTATGTCCTGAGGCTTTATACTGGAGTTTTCAGACATGGCGAGTTGAAAGTGTTGCTTGGCCAACCGCTATGTGCTCTCCCCCACTCCCACCCCCCATTCTGCCGCTTTGGTCTGCTGGCCTGATGGGGCATGTCCCTGAGCACTTTGGAATAACAGTGCTGATTGGCCTATCAGAGTTCTCTGGGACCCTGTTCACTCTTGAAGTGGCCTCATGCTGCAGATGATTGGGCATAGCCCCTCATCAAGAACCTCCCATCTGTCCCTACCATAGGGCAGCCGCCAGCTGGGCGTTTGTATTTCATTGAGAGAGCATTCATATACCATGTGACCCACACTGTAAAGTGTACAAACCAGCAGTTTCCAGTATTTTCAGTGGTGCAGCCACCACCCTTTATTCCAGATCATTCCTGCCCCCCAATATCGGGCCCTATATATGGGGGTGGTTGGAGGTTCCTGTGCCAGGCAGGTTTCGGGCCAGAGCTGCAGGACAAGCCCCAACTGACTGGGCCTCTGTCCTTCCGCTCGGGGGCGAAGATACAACATCACAACAGGCCTGTACCCCTTCGAGGGGGACAACATCTACAAGTTGTTTGAGAACATCGGGAAGGGGGACTACACGATCCCAGGCGACTGCGGCCCTCCACTCTCCGACCTGCTGAAAGGTGAGGCCCTCAGGATGGAGACCAACCATGGGCCCTGGGTGGGGCAGGTCTGTCGAGGGTGGGTAGGAGCACACTTCTCCGTGAAGCATGGAGGGCATGGGGTATGGAGAATGGCTGTGTCTAGGAAGGCTGACCCCCTGGAAGCTGAGCCTTGTGCTCCACTGCCTGCTCTGACACCTACCCCCAACCCCCAGGCCCCAAGGAAATAGTGCCTGCTGGGTCACACTGCCCTCCTGCATTTCCCAGTCAGTGCAGCAGGTGGCGCTGTGAGTCCACACAGTGCTGGCAGGTTGAGGACAGGTAGGTGGGAGCCCTAGTTGGCAGCCTGAGGCTGGCGGTTAGTGAGTTTGGATGAGACAGTTTATGAAGATGTTGCACACCCAGCACGTGGCTAGTGTGTAAGATTCATCAGTGCAGTGCCATCTCAGGTTCTCTCTGCCTTTAGTCTTTATGCTCTGGTGTGTGACTGACCTCATACCCTGTCCTCATTGGATGGTCAGTCAGTATCTAGACTTCGCATAAGGCACAGCTGGAAAGATCAAGTCATGTTCCCAAGCTGCCCCAAATATACTTCAGTTTCCTAGTAGCTGAGTCAAGCTGGTTCTTACATATAAGTCCAGTTAGTACATCGAAGGTGGAATTGGGCTCCCGGTGCTAAGCAGAGGTCTGGCCTGCCACCCCAGGACTTTGAGGGAGATGCCTGGCTCTGGGGATGCAGCGTGGATTATTCTTGGAACAGGGAAGGAGCGAGTAGTTAGGAAGCAGCCCTCCTGTTTCCATTGCTGGCTTAAAGGGCCCCTGGGTCGAGTTTGGCCTGGCCTTTTCCCTCTCCCTTGACCTCTGAACACTCCCAAGTGCCCATAGGCTCCTGTAGCCCTTTGTGGGATGGTTATGGAGTTAGCACCCCATCCTCAGGTGGACTCAGATCTTGGCCCTTGACCTCCCCCCACAACATAAGGCTTTTCTGTCCCTGGTGGTTTCAGCTCTGCTAAGGGTCAGGTGTTGTGGACTCACCTTCCCTGGATAGGCATCAGTCAGTTTGGTGTTCTCTCTACATGTACTCGTGTTCCGTGTGCCCGTTGTACCCTTGTTGATATCTGAAATGGCACCGTGTGGGGTGATGACATGGCAGAGGACATCCCTGTCCCCAGATACCGGCAGGGTAGCTCCATCCCTTATCTTCTCTGTTGGCCGGGGCACGTGGGCTGTGCCTCCCCCTGTGCTGCCCATCAGCTGGGGTAGGTGGGAGGTGTCCCTGTGAGTTCTAGAGCCACCCTGGCCCTGAGTTCAAGTGTCTCAGAACCCCCAGGCATGATGGGAAAGGACATTGCTGGCAGTTGTGCCCAGGTGTGGAGAGCTGGGGCAGGGACAGGGGAAGCAGACACTGGCGGGAGCCTCGCAGCTGGCTACCACCATGATTTCTCCTCTTCCTCCCCACACCACTCAGACTTTCAATTCTGAGCCTCAGCTTCCAAAATTGCTGTTTCCTGACTACAAAGTTGCCCTCCCTTGGGTGGTGTTCACAGCTTAACACTGCACCCCATCACCTCCTGTGCATCTTGTTCAGGAGGCATGACTGTCTTCCCACTGGGAAGGGAGCCAGAGACACAGGGAGTGAGGGGTGGGACCAGCAGAAACCAAAGGCTCTGGTGTCTCCTGCGGCTTGAGGATGATGCTGCCACTCTGGTGGTGGGCCTGGGGCCAGTGTTGCCCTTTCCAAGTAATTGTCCTGGTGTGGGACCTGCCCCCGGAGCATGAGCACCCACGACGTGTTGTCCTTGCTGCCCTCTCAGGGCTCATGGGCTCCTGGCTGGAATTGTGGGTCACCGGATTTGATGGCTTTTGATGCCTGGCTGCTGACGGGGGGCTTCCATTGCTTCCTCATTCCCAAGTGTGTGGACAACAGGTCCAACACCTGTGGACTGGGGCCACAGCCTGGTCTGGTCCGGCCTGCTCTGGTCTTGTTTTGGAAAGCAGTTTCCCATCCTTGTCTTTCCAGCCACGCTGCTTATGGTTTTGCGGTTTTCCACAGGTGGCTACATGGGGCCTTGGTGCCGGGAATGCTCTTTGTGTCCTCGTAGAACAGGGCCCTGGATTTCCGAGTGCCATGTCCCCACAGTTACAGGCCCAGCACTACTAGAGAGCACCAGGTGGGCGGGGTAGAGCTGGGCAGGGGCCCATGCTGACTCCCCCGTGGTCCCCTCCTCAGGGATGCTGGAATATGAGCCAGCCAAGAGGTTTTCCATACAACAGATCAGGCAGCACAGGTGAGTGTCCTCAGGTGTCTGGCTGGGCGGGGCCCTCATGGGGATCTGGGTGCTCCAGGCTGTCCTGATGTGCTTGCTTCCATAGCTGGTTCCGGAAGAAGCACCCGCTGGCTGAGGAGCTGGTGCCCATCCCACCAAGCTCGGACTGCAAGGACCGGTGGCGTGGCATGACTGTGGTGCCCTACCTGGAGGACCTTCACGGCTGCGCTGACGATGAGGGGGAGGAGGACCTCTTTGACATCGAGGACGACATCATCTATACTCAGGACTTCACAGTGCCTGGTGAGTCTGGCAGTTGCAGTGGCTCTCAGCCCAACCTGGATGTCCCCCAATGTCCCCAAACCCTCAGGGCAGGTCCATCTACACCAGTGCAGACCCCAAGGGCCTGCTGGGGCTCACAGACAGCCATTGAAGCAGGTGGGGACCCAGAGGGAAGAGGCTGCCCAGGCTCTCTCTGCATTCGTTCTACAGACTGCACACCATGTCCTGCCGAGCGATGGGGGAGGCCCTGACAGCCCTGAGGGTCTAGTGGCCCTCCTGGCCGTGACACCAACCCTGACCAGTGGCCTTGCTTCCCCAGGTGGCGAGGAGGCGTCTGAGGCAGGGCTTAGAGAGGAGCGAGGCACCCAGCAGAGCCAGTACACAGACCTTTCTGCAGAGGAAGCTGAGGCCGGGGGCACACAGGAGCTCGAGGAGGCGCTCCATGCTTTAGCATAGCCACCCTGCCTACCTGGGCTGTAGGGGCCAGGCTGTGCGCCCTCCACGAGCCCTCACTGACCCTGTCCGGGTGTCAGGAAGCCTGGGCAGCTGTCCCTATTGCCAGATGTGTCCCCTCGCAGCATTCATAGTTCTGTTCTGTTTCGGGGCTGGTTTTATAGGCCCCATCATAAAGGTTTGCCCAATGCTTATGTGTGGGTGATGCTTGTCTCCCTCCCTGGCTCGTCAGCTGTGTGGTAGGTTTTTATTGGAGAGAGAACCATTATGCAGCAATAGCCTTGAGGTGGACGGGGCCTCAGGAGCTATGTCCTTGGCAGAGCTGGGCAGGGTCCAGGAGTCCTGCTGTCCTGGGGTCTGTGACCACAGGGTCAGCTTGGGGCTGGTGCCCATGGGGCCCCGAGTCACTGTAGCTTTGGCTTAGCCATTTCCCTGTAGGGACCTTGTCCTGGGAGACCTGGCTACATTCCAGTCCTGGATCTGAGGCCTCCTGGAGCCTCTGTCCCCTTCACAAAACAGGAGAAAGCTGTCCATCTCAGGGACACTGGGGCCCATGACAGGTGACAGATACCCAGGTGTCACCCTCACCAACAGGCAGCCTATTGTCCTAGCAAGGCTGAGTGAGGGTCCGGACAGGTCCGCAGATCCGGTTCCCAAGTACCCTTTGGGCCAGTGTGAGAGGCCAGAGTGGCCTTTCCCGGTGGGGATCCCCAGCCTGGGAATGTCCTCCATGCCAGAAGTGGGACAGTCCATTTCCGAAGTTGAGCATCCACTTCTCCCTGACCTGCTTATGGAGACCCCTCCCACTCTGGTCCTAATCGGTTGGTCAACCTGAGAGGTTCTCATCTGTCCCCACCATGGGGGTCCTGCCGTCTACCCTGAGAGCTGGGCCTTGGGTCTGGTCAGTTGCTGCCGGCACAGTGCCTCGAGGGTGAGTGGGGCAGGTCTCAGACGCTGTGCTGATGGCTGAGACCCCCTACGTACTCTGTCTAGTAGGATCCTGTGAACAGGGATGAGCTCTGACCTGGGCACACACGAGTGGGTGTGGCAAGTTCCTGAAGCCGTGAGTCGGGCCCTGGACACCCTGGGCAGAGAGGGGGCTCTGTGTTGGAGAAGAGATGGGGACTCCAGGCAGCTGAGGGCAGTTTTCCACCGATGTCACAGGAGGGCAGGCCTCAGGCAGCAAGCCAGGTTTTGGTGTGCACTGACTGAGCTTCCTGGGCCCCTCTGTGCATGCTCTCCTCTCCTCTGCCTCAGTGAGCACAGGAGTGCAAGTGGGCATGAAGCCCTAGGCCAGTGATGGCTGCTAGGATTCTCTGAGGGTGAGGGTGGGGTAGGTCCCTGGCACTGATCCCTTCATCCCAGTGGCCTGTTCTGGGAGAGACACACCCAGCCTGAGCCCTGCCCCTCCCAAGTCCCACAGGGCAGCCCAGCAAGGGTGGCCTACAAACAGGTGAGAGGGCTGAGGCCCTCACCTGTACAGGTCCCAGGACCTTGGTCCTTCACCGAGTGTCTGAGTCTTGCCCTGGCCGGCTAGCCAGCTTTCCCTCTACCTGGGTGAGAGCCCCTGCAGGCAGGACAGTGGGGTAGGGGGACAGGATACAGGGCGGGGCGTCCCCAGTTGTGGACGGGGTGGGGAGGGGTGTGTGTCTTGGGTCCCCATCAGCCCACACTTGCCCTCTCCCTCCTAGGACAAGTCCCAGAAGAGGAGGCCAGTCAGAACGGACAGAGTCGGGGCCTGCCCAAGAACATGTGCATGAATGGCACCGATTCAGTGCAGCTAAGCACCAGATCGAGGGCAGAGCGCCGAGCCAGTGCTGCCTCCAACCCTGCCCGGAAGGCCTGTTCTGCTAGCGGCAAGATCCGTCGGCTGTCAGCCTGCAAGCAGCAGTGAGGGCGGTCAGCCATAGGTGGGCCACAGCAGGGATGGCGGGAGTGGGCGGAAGTGAGCATTGCCCAAACTTAGCCAAATCATCCTCATGGACATTGCTGACCACGGCCAGTTCTGCCCTTCAAAATCCTGTCAGTCTGTGATCACTGCCACCAGGGTTGGGGGCAGAGGTCACTCAAGAGGTGGAGGCCCTGTGTAGGAGGGAAGCGGGGGGTCGGATGGGGAGCTTGCCCTGCCCGTGTCCCAGGCTGTTCCTAGGATAGTGGTGCTGGGAATGGCTGGGGTCTAGCTGAGACTGTAATCCTAGTCTCTGCTCCCTCCTCATATCTCTGGCTGCCCTAGTCCAGGAAGTGGGGATTAGACCCCAGAGGCAGTAGAGACCCTGCCACCTGCTCAGGATGTGAGCAGTGGTGTATGGGCCTGAGGCAGCAGGTGCCCCTGCCCAGCCACAGGGCCTCTAAGGGCCCTGCTTAACCCCAGTCAGCAATGAGTGACTCAAAGGGTGACCCTTCGAGTCAGCAAAGCTTTTCCTAGCCTCCAGATGTCTGACAGCCCTGTGGGACTGGGCTTCAGTTTTCCTGCCCTACCAGTGTGCCTCGGGGTGGGGTGCTCCTGGGGATGCACAGCGCACTTGCTGACCTGGGATTGACACACCTCCCGTCCATCTGTAGCCCGTCTCGGAGAGCCCTGGCCCAGTGCCATGGCCCAGGTCCTCTTCAGTCTTCCCAACGACTGCTGGCTCACCGCTGACCACACCGGAAGGCCACCGCCACACCCTTCGTACTGACTGCCCCTCAGGAAGCTGGGGGGGAAGTTCTGGAGGGCTGTTGCTGGGGACAGCAGAGACTGGGGTCTGTTCCCCCTCCCCCATCGTGGGCAGTGGATACAACCTCCTGTTAACTTTGCAATCCTGTGCGAGGCCCCTTTCCTGGCCAAGGGAGGGTGAGGCCAGGCCATGGGCCCTGCACAGACCTCGCCGTGCACTTTACGTTTAGACTACTGGTTCTCACCGACTTTTCTTTACTTTGCTACATGTTAGCACCTCCCATATATAGTAATGTGTTCAAACAAACTGCAGCCCATCAGGGGTGAACGGGCCTGCCCACCGAGACGCATGCCCAGTGCCCGTGGGAGCCAGGTGGCTGCCTTTTGGTTGTTTGGTTGGTTCCTTTTTTCTTTCTTTTTTTTTTTTTTTTTTAAGAAAAAATAAAACAGGTCAATTTGAGCTGTGGTTGTGAGGGGTGTTTGGGAATTGGGTGGCAGGACGTGCTATCCGGTGGGTTATCTGAGTCTGTACCTGGGGCCCCCTATGGACCCTAGAGTGCATGGGCTGGCCTCTGTCTTCAGGTCTTGCTGACAGACTGGGGGCCTGCCTTTGGCCACACTGGCCCTCTATGCTCTCCAAAGCTCAACATACCCTTTGGCTTAGCTCCTGGGCCTACAGCTCCACAGTGCCGGGGCCAAGTGTGACTGCAGGACCCTGACCCTTTCCCCCAACGCCTCTGAACCTAGATTCCCAGAGAAAACCCAGAGCAAGCAAGAGTATGCAGTAAATATTTATAATCAACCATGAAAACAACAAGAAACTCCATCACTGTATGGTACACAGACTGCAGGAAGCTTTGAGGGATGGGGCGGGGTGGCTCAGCTGCCCCATCTTTTGGCAATAAATAAAGCTTGGGAAACTTGAAACCTTGGCCGATTGGGTTTTGTGTAAGTCTCAAAACACTAATGAGTCTTGGGGCTCTTTGGATGTGTGGCTGTGGGGCTGGCAGGCCACTCACATGGGGAGGGCAGTTGCAGACCCCCAGAGGAGGGCAGAGGGAGGAGTCTTCCAGGGCTGGGGCAGCAGCAGCAGTGGGCGTGGTTATTGCTTGGAGGAGGCTTGGACTGCAGTGAACTCAGGGAACACACGCCCCAGTGAGGTAACGGCTTTGGGGAATTGGCAGCCATGCCAGTGCACTCTTCGCCCATCCTCAGCAACCTGAAGTCCATGTTCCAGCGGGCTTGACGCATGCGCCCTGGCACGGACTCGGCAACTGCACACCAAATATGCCTAGAAGCTCAGTTGGCCCTGGGAGGGCGCTCTGCACATGCGCCTTACACAGTCCAGCTGCACTGTCCCTCTTGGATGCAGTTAAGACCTATCCTTCCAACGAAAGCCCTACCACCATCCAGAGGCTACACTGGGGTAAGGACGTGTGACTGTTCCTCCGGAGCACAGATCAGAATACGCCTGGCTCCCTCCAGGTAAGCCAGGGTGCTTGTGCCTTGGAATGACGCGGGAACCAGCTTAGTGACTGGAGAGAGCGGTGCACAGGCGCACTGCGGCAGCGTGGAGCCAGGGGCAGTACGCCTATGCCTTAGAACCCGTGGTCTCAGCGCGCACGCATCAGGTCCTCACGCCACTGGTAGGAACGGCTGGAGAGGCCTTGTGCACGCAATAGGAAATGGAGAATGGGTCAAGGGGCTTAGGCTGGACTGTGGTCCGGGGACGTGGGTGCTGCGGTGGCAGTGGCCAGCGTGGGGGCTGCGGCAATGGACTGGGTGAGGTGTGGCAATAAGAGTCTGTCCTCGAGGCCAGTTGCCAGCTTGTCCAGCAGTGCCCCTGAGGGTCGGGCACACAGGCCTGATCCTGGGCACCCGCCGCCAGGCTCCTCTTCGATGGCAGGGATGGTAGGCGCTGGAGGGCCGGCTGGGTCTTCGCCTGTACGGCTGTCGGTTGGGCAGTCGACGCTGTCCCCACGGCGCAGAGGCGCGCGCACGGGGCGGGGTTCCGGCCCAGGCGGTGCAGAAGGCGCAGTGCGCTCGCCTGGGTCACTGTGCTGCCGGCCGCGCTGCTGCCACTGCTTGCGCATGTGGGTGTGTGGGTGCGCACGAGCTCGATGGCGCGCAGTGCTGGGCGGGGCGTCGTCAAAGTGTGGGTCGTGGCGCAGGAACTCATGGAAGAGCGCATCAGTCTTCTCATCCACGCTGTAGTCCCGTCGTGGTGTGCGGCGGGGCCAGGCGCGTGGGCTGCGAGGCCAGGGGAACTCCTCTGCTGGTGTCCCATCAAAGCTGCCCCCCACGGTAGTTGGATGGCCCACACTAGAGAAGGAGTGCTTCTCGGGCCCACTGGGAGGCCCATCGTCGCCCGTGCTGCGCCCCTCGATGCTGGCATAGCCACTGTCCATCTGCAGCAGCTTGCGCGGCCCTCCCACCTCACTGTCCGAAGGCCGCAGCGTGGGTGGCGGTGAGGGCGGTGGGAAGGCGGGCGCTGTGCCCCCTGAGCCAGAGCTGTCGCCGCTGCGCACCGAGTCGCGGTCATTGCTGCTGTGGTCTGAGGCGGTGGCCGCGTGCAGCTCAAGCGAGGCACGGAGGCTCCAGATGTCACGGTAGATGGTCTGGGTGTGCTCCAGCCCCGCATCCCGCTCACTGTCTGACTCCTGCTGCTGGTCAGGCCCCGCACCACCTATGCTGCGCTCCCAGGGGGGCTCGGGGTTCACTCCTCCCGCGGCGCCTGCCTCCTCCTCCTCCACCTCTAGCCTGCAAGCCAGGCGCAACAGTCAGAGGGCTCCCCCATGCCCTCCCCAGCCACCCTGTTCGGTCAGGGAGGGTGGGCACGGATGGGGCCTCTCCACCTTGGCCAGGCTCTGTAGAAGGTGAGTTTTTTAAAATGCTGTCTCCTTTGCACGGGGATGCCTTTTTGATAAACCCTGAGCTCTCCTGGAGCCTCCTTTTCAAGCAGGGTGTCTTATACAATGTGACCTAACATCTGTGGGCACTGCAGGTGGTTGGCTCCTCACCCAGAGTGATGCTTTCCTACAAGCCACCTTCTTCCTAACATCATAATTCCGGGGCAGTGGGGCGGGACTAAGCAGGTGGAGGTCCCCTACCTCCGGGTGACTGAATATGCCACTTAGCACCCTCCCACAATCTTGGATTGATAAGAAATGGAGGATGATACACAATCAGAAGGGATCGCTAGGAAGTATAGGAACCCTACGCTGCTCCCTGGATCTCCACATGTCACTGACATGGGCCCAGAGCTCTGGGATAGCTGCCCGTGGGCTGTGTGTAGAGGTGGGGTCCTGCTGGAAGATGTGGTCAGGACAGTTTTTGAGAAGGAACCTGAGCAGGTGGGAGGGGCCCCTCAGACCGAGAACTCCACCGGGGACTCCCAGAAGCCCTGCCTGAGTAGGCACTTAGTCCTGGGGACCCTCCCCTGGGCCCTTACCCAGTCTCCCCCTGCTCCCCTCCTCCAGCCCACAGTCCCTGCTGGAGAGGGGGCCCTAGAGGGGCAGCCTCCAGGAGGAGCAGTGGCACCACAGGGAACTGACTGCCCGTCTGCCCCGCAGACAGGGTGGGGAATGCACTCCCTTGGCTACCTATGGGTGACTGGGTAGGGCAGGGGCCCACAGGCGCACCCCTAGCACCTTTATCTACTGAAAAATACCTGCCGAGAGCGGGGGACGGGCTGGTGGGGCTGGCCAGAAAGGGGCAGGGGGGCGGGAAGGTCATAGCAGCGCCTGTGCTGGCAATGTACTGGATGAAGTCCGTGTGAGGGGTGTCCCCCTCCTGCTCCATGCTCTCGCTGGCTGCTCGCTGTCGCTGGAAGTGATGCCGCTTGGGGGAGCCTGTGCAGAGGGAGGCACATCAGCCTGCCTGGGCCCCTCCCAGCATGGCACCCCACCCCCATCCCCAGGCCTGAAGGCAGGAGCCTGGACCAGGTAAGCATGCACCGTGCTGTGCAGGTGTGTTTTGTCAAGGCAGCAGCAGTTCCCTGAGCATCCAGGGAAGACAGGTGTGGCTACAGCCGGCATTTTAACTGGTCACCTAGTGGCAGGCACAGCTGGGCTAAGACACAGATGTGGGAAGGAGTGGATTGTAAAGCACAGGTTGGGGGGATGAGGGAAGAGGTGAAGCCCTCTCCTGGCAGCCTCACCCCTGCCCATGGGCCACCCTCCCATAGAGGCCTGGGAGAAGCTTCAGCGGTAAAGTCACAGGGGTGGAGAGGAGAGTCACCTAGCAAATAGGTAGGTTCTGGGTGGTTCTGCACCTGAGTTTGACTATAGTCACCCTCAGGAATCACAGAATGCCTCTGGGCTCCCAACAGGGTGCAAGATAGGTCCTCCCTCCCTGGCCAGGAGCACCTAAGCCACGACTCACCCTCCCCTCTCTGATGTTGGCTGGAGCCAGGCCCCAACAAGGAGGATGGCACTGTCACTAGCCTCGTACCTTCTCTCTCTGTTTGTCCCCTCTCCCACCTCCTCCACCGGGCGTCAAGCACATGCATGGCCTGGCCCGGCCCACTAAGTTCCTCTGTGCAGGGCTGGTTACAGCTGTCAGTGCCCACCTTCCCATGCCCCGTACAACCCTGCCTTGGACTGAAGGTAAACAAGCCCTATATCCAGGACCCCACATGCCTCTGGGTCTGCAGGATTAAAGGGGTGGCCAATTGGGCCCCCCACCTGTTGTAAATAAGTTTTGAGGTTTTTTTGTTAATCCTCACCTGAGGATCTATTTTCCATTGATATTTTAGAGAAAGGGAGGGAGGGTGGGGTAGACACGTAGACACACACACACACACACCAATGTGAGAAAGACACATTGATTTGGTTGCCTCCTGCAAGCGCCCCAACCAGGGCCAGGGAACAAACCTGCAACCCAGGTGCATGCCCTTGACAGGGAATCGAACCCACAACCCTTCGGTCTCAGGCTGACGCTCTAACTACTGAGAAACACCAGCCAGGGCTGTACATAAGTTTTATTGGCACACAGCCAATACTGCTGCCTGCCCACCACCACTGTAGACAGACTGACTGCAAAACCAAAAACACTACCACCTGGGGCCCCACAGAAGCTCAGTGCATGGCCCTGGGCCCCCTCCTGACCAACTCTGAGACCTTGGACAGAGCATCTATTGGCCAGCATGGGGCAGGAAATGGAGACCCCTCTCAGGAGCAGAGATCCCACCCTGGGTTCTGAGCCTCCCACTCTATGGCTGCCTGGGGCAGGGCCCCTGGCCCTTAGTCCCCACCAGGGGCCACAGCTCACCTCTTGTGTCCAGACTTGATGCCCGCTGGCTGGGCTCCAGCTTCCATTTCTTGACCTTGAAGTAGGGGCTGGCCCCATCCAAACTGGCATGGCGCCTCAGGCGGGTGAAGAACTGCAGGACTGGGCCTGCCCCAGAGCCTGTGCCTGCCTCCCGGGGCCCTGCAGAGGCCCCCAGCCCACCAGGCTTGGTGCTCCTGGCAGCAGCATCCAGCTGGAAGGGAAGAGGGATGCTCTCAGGCGGCCCCTTCCCACTGTTCCCCACCTGTTACTCAGCCCAGGCTAAGTACCAAGGGGGGGCGGGGGGGAGGCAGGGAGCTCTTTCCTCCCGCCTGATGCTGCCCAAAGGTTTCCCAGGGGCTCAGTCAGATGTTGGCCAGCTCTGTCCTTCCCAGCCCTGGACAGAGGGGTCCGAGTAAATGCCTGGGAGTGCTTACCCTGGGGCTTGAACTGGGTCCTGACCACACCCTGCCCAGCTGCCCGAGTGCCTGTGCACGTGTGAGCATACTCATGTTCGAAATGGCTGTTGCATGTCCTGGGTACGACCCACCCCGCAGGGCTCATGCCCATGGGCAGCTTCCCCAGTTCACAAGAGCCCACTTGTGTGCTGTGGCCCATTCAGGGACCAGGCTGGGGCAAGGAGAGCTGTGGAGGTGGGAGGCCACAGGCAGACCTGTCTTGAAACAGGACAGGGAGAGACAAGGGACACATGGGAGCCCTCACCGAGGTGCCTTCCCCGGAGTCACTGGATGAGGAGGAGCTGATCTCGAAGTCAGCAGGGCCCGTGGAAGGGTTGTAGGGGTCACCTGGCAAGGCGGAGCTGGGGCCCACGGAGCGGCCAGTGAGGGCCTTCCCCGGGGGCTGTGGGACAGAGCCGGGTGGAGGAGGAAGCAGTGACAGGTCAAAGAGCACTGGTGGGTGAGGGGGTGTGCTGGGCCCAGCCACCCTCTATGCATCCAGCCAGCCCCACTCCCCATCCTGAGATAAGGGGTTCAGCCCAGAGAGAGCGGGAAAGGTGCCACCTGCCAGGTGAGGGTAGGGATCCCTCCCACCAAGTCCAAGTCCGGTTACCAACCCTCCGTACTCACCTGGAATATGGCAAGGCTGGCCTTGGGAGGCACTGAGGGGTGAGGCATGGCAGTTGCACTGGCTTCGCTGGAGTCACACTCATGGATGGTGACAATCTTGAGGGGTGGCAGGTGCAGGTGGGTGAGGCGGGCGTTCTTCAGGTGGTGGAAGTCCCCTTCTGTCAGGGTATACCTGTGCCAAGCATATCACCCATCACAGAGCAGCCCAGCCCTGTGCTCAGCCCCACCCCACGCAGGCCAGGTATCCCCAGCCCACAATCCGCTGTTCCACACCCCATCGTCCACCCTGCTGGGTCTGCGGAGAGCACAGCATGAATGACCACCCAGCTCAGTACTGAGGCTATGCTCCAGCCCTGAGGGTGCTGATCCCCTTACCTTCGGCCCTTGTCCTGCGCCTTCCGGCTCTGCTCAAACAGGGCTGCCTCATTGAAGGACACGCGGCGGCCGGTAGAGCTGGTGGACAGGAAGCGCTCGGTCTCTGCATCCTGGCCCTCGAGGTCCTCCCCCCTCAATTCAGGGTCTGCGAGGAGAGCCAAGAGAGGGTGGGCCCCGGGTGGGCCGCACCTCGTGCCGGCAGACTGTAGGCGGAGGGGGAGGGAGCGAGGGGGCCCAACTGACCACCAGGGATGGACAGGGAGGTGGGCGGGCACTCGCTCATCCGCTCACACACTCACTCACTCAGCACGCGCCTGTGAGCACCTACGCGTGGGCTTTAAGGAAACAGAGATGAGTCGGAATCGAGCTTCGCCCAGTCTGGTGGGGGAGACAGACAGACACAGAAGGTCAGGAGGCCTGAGAGGGAAGGCCGAGGAGTGGACAAGGGGCGGGGCCTGGGCAGGGGTGGGGCCTGGGCAGCACCTCACCTTGGACTGGGTGGGAGCTGGTGTCCAGGTAGGTGGTGGTTGTCTTCTCTGCCTCCTCCGTGGCTCTGGGGCAAGACAACAGGAGAGCAAGGTGGCCAGGGTCCCTGCAGGGCTCATGCTCGTGGGCCGCACCCTCAGCTCACGGAGCCCACCCGCTGGGACGTGGTCCCTGCACAGGTATGGTGCACCTGCTCCCCACTAGCCAGCTGTCAGAGGCACTTGCCTGGCCCCAGGACCCCCCAGGCCTCCTAGAAAGCAGCAGGTTGATTGGCACAAACCTGTTGAAGCCCTGGTGGACTTCCCAGCAGCGCCTGCACAGGAGCAACACACCAGACAGCACCACGAGGGTTCCCCCAACAAAGAGCGACATCACCACCACCACCAGCATATAGTTGTCCAAGACGGGGTCAGGCTCTGCCTGTGGGGGAGCAGGGGTCAGGTCCTACCTGGACTCTGGGGGGCCAGGCCTGTCCATCTCCTTCCCCACCCCCTCACTCACAGTGGGGCGGCCTGTGGTATTGTCCCACGTCGTGGTCAGGGTGGCCGTGGTGGCGGTGGTGGCAGTCATGGCCATGGTGGCTGTGGGCTGCATTTTGAGGTGAGCAGGACCCTAGGGGAAGGGTGCTGCTCAGCTCCAGCTCCCAGTACCTGCCCCCTCACTCATCCCAGGGAGTCAGAGCAGCAGCCCACATAGGGCAGTGACTCACAGGGAGGTGGGGGAACCCCACACAACTCCCGCCCCCTCAGATCAGTGCCCAGCAGGGACCTCCATCTCCCAATCTTTAAGATGAGGTCAAACGCCTCCCCAGCTGGTGGGGCCGGACTGGCAAGGTAGCACTGCTTAGGAGTCCTGTCCAGGAAAGGGCAAGCATCCTGGGAGAATGGAGACACCGAGACTGTCAGCTCCACCTCCTTGTCCGCCACCCATAGAGACTATAGGGCCCTGCCTGCTCCTCAGGAGACTGCAGCTTCCAAAGGCTGGCCCCGGGCTGGAGGGACAAGGAGTCCGCCATGGGGAGCGGGAAGGAGGAGCTGAGCACGGGTCTCCAGGGTCCTGACTCGGGAGGTAGAGGCCCCCTTCCACGGAGCACTAGTGGGAGTGAAAAGGCCAAAGGCGCATCTGTTCCCAGCCCTGAAGAATTTGGTTCCCATGGCGACAGCGAGCAGG
>NW_006291485.1:1647211-1648052 GCF_000327345.1 Myotis davidii | reverse complement strand
AGCCCGAGGTCAGGCTCTCCCGCCGGCAGCCTCTCCCAGCGCAGGCTGGCGAGTCTCCACGCCAGCTTTACGCTAGGGGAAACTGAGGCCGGGGCGGGGCCCGGCACTCGGGACCGAGGCTGTCCAGACACTGCACCTGACCCTCCTCCTTGCGGGAGGACGGGGACGCGCTCTGGAATCTCAGGGAACAGAGTGCGGGGCCGGAGGGGCAGCAGCAGTCGGCTAGGCGCCCGCGCGGTCCCTCCCCAGAGGAATGGGAATGCCTGTGCACAGGCTCCAGCGTCCCCAACACTTTTGGGCTTTGACCCCACGAGACAGCGGGAGAAACTGAGGCCCAGGGAAGGGGAGGGTGCTGACGAAAGCCAGGTGTCCTCGGCGCTCGGGTCAGGGTCTGGCCGCGGCTCCCCGGGCTACTTGGGGGTAAGGCGCGCATAAATGTAGGTTGAGAAATGAGTTCAGGCGGGAGGGGGAGGGGACAGAGACGCATGGACACGACAAGACGAGGGAAGATGGCAGGAGGCGGAGGAAGAAGAGCGGGGGATTCTCGGGGGTAGGCGGGAACAGGCGCGGCGGGTGGAGGTTCCCCACAGGCCAGACCGTGAGGTCCAGCCGGGCCTCGGCTCCCCGAATTCGCTGGCCTCTGCGCCTAACCCCGCGCTCACATCCGGCCCCGGCGGCGGGGATGTCGAGGGAGGACAGGCAGAGCGAGGCTCCAGGTACATCAACCTCGACCTGAGCCAGGAGGCGGAAGCGCCCTCGCGCTCGCCGGATCTCCCAGGGGGAAACTGAGGCCGGGGGAGGGCGCGGGAGAGGGTCCCTCTTCAGGCCGCCCAGGGCCCGG
>NW_006291485.1:1645163-1646863 GCF_000327345.1 Myotis davidii | reverse complement strand
CCTCCCCAGGCGGAGCCGCCCTCTCCCGCGGCCGCTGATCTCCGCCCCCACGCCCTGCAGCACGACTTCTCGACCCCTCCCTGAGTCCTGAAAGGCGGGGTGGGGGCGTGCTGAGATGCACGACTCCCCACAACCCGGGATCCTGCGGTGCATAGACTCCCCCTCCTTACCTTCCCCCAGTCGGGGGTCCCCCAAGGGACACAGCCCAGGGGTTGCGGTGTCCTCCCTTTGTTTCCGTGTGAGGGCAGCACTGTCGGGGTCTCCGTGCGCCCTGCCTTGTCGGGACCAACAAAGATCATAGAACACAGCCTGTCCTGAGTGCCACCAGTGCCTGCCCAGCGCCGGTGACATCAGAACTACCCTGCAGAACCCCCACACCTGGCAAACCCGAAAGCTGCTCCCCCTTTTCTCTTTCCGAAAAATCATGCCTTCTAGATGCTCAGGCCACCATTCTGTCATCCGCCCTGTCCTGGTTCCATCCCAGCCACACCCCATCACGACACCCCGTCTCCATGGAAAGCCCACACTGCTCGGTGATGCCCAAGTTCAGGCTCCAGGCATTTGCACTCGCAGGTGCGAGGCAAGACCCTCCTCCCCGGCACAGCCGCAAGAA
Source organism: Myotis davidii (assembly GCF_000327345.1). Lineage (NCBI taxonomy): Eukaryota > Metazoa > Chordata > Mammalia > Chiroptera > Vespertilionidae > Myotis > Myotis davidii. Next base: position 1,646,250 of record NW_006291485.1, on the reverse strand, counting down.
GCCTTCCTCGCCCCTTCAACACTTCCCAACAGCAAAGCCTCCATGTCTCTCCTCTTGGCTGTCTGCTAACATAGCAACCACCACCTTACACTCCTGTGCCCTGCTTGCTGCTGGTTGTTTCTCGCTGTGGACCTCTACCTTACTAGCGCCCGTGTGTTGTGTCCCTGTTCAACCCCGCCCCCACTACACCATGAGCTCACTCAGGGCTGAGTCCCCAGGGTTGGTACCCAGGAGGGAACAGCTTACTAACTGGATGAAAGGGTGATACCATTACAGGAGAGCAAGGGGCAGCCACGTAGATCAATACCAAGGAAAGCTGGCTCCAGGTGAGTAGGGATGGCATGTGCAAAGGCCCTGAGGTGGAAAAGTGTGTTTGCAGAAGATCCGTATATTTGAGGAAGCAGGGGAATAACATGGTCCCTCTGGCTGTGTGTGTGGAGAAGGGCTCAGTGGTGAGGCTAGGGAAGGAAGGAGGCTGGGACCATTCAAACGAGTGACGGTGGCCACAGGGGCCAAACTGAGCGGACGGGCCTTGTCAATGGGTCTATTAGGGCATTCCAGGATAACCCCAGGTGTGGGACCTGAGTTACAGGGGGTGCCTTTCCCCATGGGCCACACTGGAATAGGGATTGAAAAGTCTTCCAGTGCATGGGTAGAGCAGCCCATCAGGTAGACGAAGTCTCCCTATGGGGCCTGGGTGTCCAGGAGAGGTAGGGCTACACACATGACGCACCGCATCCCTAGACATGTGAGTAGGGCTTCCCAAAGCACACATTCCCCCCCAACCCCCCGCGCGAACCCGGAGGGGTTTTCGGCCTGGATGCTGGGAGGCAGGGGCGCAGCCACAGCGCCAGCCGGAACACTGCTGGACGCTAGGACTCATGCAACCCCTAAGACCGGGGAGCCTCCGCAGCAGGTGTCTCGGGCCCAGGTGTAACACCCCTGCGTCTTGCATCCCTCAGCTCCACAGCAAAAGCCCTTCGAGCTCAGCCCGGACTCCACGTTTTCCCAGAGCCCAAGGTGGGGGGTGGGAGACTCGGCCCTGTTCCCCGACCTGCCTGCATGACCGCGGGGGCGGAGCGGTGAC
>NW_006291485.1:1642065-1645038 GCF_000327345.1 Myotis davidii | reverse complement strand
TCTCCGGACACGGGGACGCCGTCTCGTGGCGCTCACAGGGATTGCAGCCAAGCCGTGCTCGCATCCCTGGCGCTGGCTTGCACTGGACTCTCAGCCTGAGGATGCTGTTTCCGGGATTTCTGCCTCAGTTTCAGCCTGACTCATCACTGCCCCACAGTCTTTTGCTCCTTTAAAAATATTATTTGTTTTCTTCTAACGTTGAACGTCTGTAAAACGCCCCCGACCCCCACATCAGAGGTGGAATCGTGGTATTTCTCTAATGTCTCAGCTCCTGGCATTCAATTAGCGCTCCCTAAATCTTGAATTCAACTTAAGTGTCTCCTCCGCGCAGGCTTTTGATCCTCCGCATGCAGAACCTTGTAATCGTCGTCTCCCACGCCCGCGACACACACGCACACAGCACATGCACCCACCCTCCCAGCAGTCTGAGAGCTGGGACCGAAACGAAACTACAACCCCCAGCATGCTGAGCACCCAGCGGCGCGTCGTCGTTAACGTAGCGCGCGGCATCCGGGAATCGTAATTCGCGCGTGCGCCCTGGCTACTAATCCTTCTCCCCGACGTCACCGCGCGTTGTCCTCCTCGCCCTCCAGGCTGCCCGCGTTCCGCCCGAGTCCCCAGCAGTCTGAGAGCTGGGACCGAAACGAAACTACAACCCCCAGCATGCTGAGCACCCAGCGGCGCGTCGTCGTTAACGTAGCGCGCGGCATCCGGGAATCGTAATTCGCGCGTGCGCCCTGGCTACTAATCCTTCTCCCCGACGTCACCGCGCGTTGTCCTCCTCGCCCTCCAGGCTGCCCGCGTTCCGCCCGAGTCTGACCACCGTCCTCTACTTACTGCTGCTGCTATGCTGCCAGCCGCGCTGCTCCGCCGCCCCGGCCTGGGTCGCCTCGTGCGCCAGGCTCGCGCCTACGCCGAGGCTGCGGCCGCCCCAGCCCCCGCCGCGGGCCCGGGACAAATGTCTTTCACCTTCGCCTCTCCCACACAGGTGCGGACGCCATTCCGGACCCCGGGCCCGGGCAGGAACCTCCTAACCTCCATTCCGAACCCGATTTCTCCATCCCCCAGGTCGCCGATCCCCATTCGGTACCCACAGTCCGAGACCCCCAACCCCCAGGTCGCCGACCCCTATCCGGTGCCCCTTCACCGTGTGGTCTGGGGCCCTGCCACCCCCAACCTCCCAAACTCCCGGACCTACCACCTGGAATTCGACACCCAAGGGCCGGACATGCCCTTTAAGCCGGGATTGCCCCTTGCTGGAAGCACCCCTCCTGAGATCAGCACCTCCTATGTGCCTTTCCCTGGCAGGCACCTCCTCATATCCTTACAGCATCTCTGCCGAAGGGCTTGGGTGCTAGATTTCGTTCTCACAGATGATGGCACTGAGGTCCTGCCCAAAGAACAGAACCCAAGTCGGCCGCAGCGCTGTCTGCTTCTGTGTCTCCCATTGGCACTCAGCTCTGCCCAGCCCATTTCACTACTTGGGAGACTGAATCCCGGTGGAGTGGGCCTGGCCTGCAGTGACCTATTATTCCTCATGTGTCTTCTCCAGGTCTTCTTCAATGGCGCCAACGTCCGGCAGGTGGATGTGCCCACGCAGACAGGGGCCTTCGGTATTCTGGCAGCCCACGTGCCCACCCTGCAGGTCCTGCGGCCAGGATTGGTTGTTGTCCATGCTGAAGATGGCACCACCTCCAAATACTTCGGTGAGTCCAGCAGGAGGACAGAGGACTGGGCTGAGCAGAGCTGCACGTTGCAGCAAGCCAGTCCCCATTTCAGCTGGTATGGCAAGAAAAAGTGCTGTGCGCACTCGGAAGACACAATAGGAAGAAAGCCAGAAGCTTTTTTGCAGCTTCCAGCTCCTTACTGGCTGTGGTTAGAAGCTTGTAGTGGGTTGGAGGAGGGTGACAGATCTGGGAAGAGAAGTAAAATGGTGCTGGTTAGGTGTGCTCTCCTTTCCCGAAGCAGCCCCCATCTTGCCCTTCCCTCTCTTCTTCCTCCACAGGCCTCTCCTAAACGCTAAGAGACCCCACAGAGACTTGCAACCAGGGAGCAATGGGCAGTGGCAGCTTGTCCTGGGCTAACCCTCTGTCCCTGTCCCCAAGGCCCCTTTTTTCACTGACATCTTAGTAAGCCGAAGCAGCCCAGCCTAGCCTCATTTCCCCTCCTAGTCCCTCTCCTGTTGTTTCTTCTATCCTAGGCCCTTCCTTGTTTCATTTTTCCCAGCTTCCTCTCCTCCTGCAGTTAGCAGCGGCTCGGTCACAGTGAACGCTGACTCATCAGTTCAGTTACTGGCTGAAGAGGCTGTGTCGCTGGACATGCTGGATTTGGGGGTAAGTGTCCCAGCAGAAACTGAGGCACGAGCTAAGGGCTTCTGGCTTTGGGGGTGAAAGGGCAGGTGCCAGGACAGGGACCCTGTTTGGACCTCACTAACCACCACCTACTGTAGGCGGCCAAGGCAAACTTGGAGAAGGCACAATCGGAGCTGTCAGGGGCATCCGACGAGGCCATGAGGGCTGAGATCCAAATCCGAATTGAGGCCAACGAAGCCCTGGTGAAGGCTCTGGAGTAGGCGGTGCGTGCTCCTCGCCGGTGTCAGTGGGGAAACCAAGGCCCAGAGTGGGACAGGGGCTGGAACCAGCTCTCATGGGTCCAGTATGAGGGTGGGGGCAACCCCTCTGGGAGGTAGCCATCCTTGCCAGTGAGGCCACCAGGGGGCAGCAAATTGCTAGCTTCTCCCAGTGCATACCCCCTGGGCCCAGGGCTGGTGGCAAGGGTGAGCTCAGAGACCCTGCTCTGCTCTTGGGGGGACTGTCACCTAGGGGATTTGCCTCCCACCTCCAAAGACCCCACCAACCTGACCTGCTGCCCTCCACCCTCATGCTGTAGAGACCTCTCCTCCCTCCTGCCTTCTCTGGACTGCTTATCCCCAGTGTGCACCCCATTAAAGACCAGGGACCCCCACAGTGTGTG
>NW_006291485.1:1636544-1640965 GCF_000327345.1 Myotis davidii | reverse complement strand
GAGACCCCACAGAGACTTGCAACCAGGGAGCAATGGGCAGTGGCAGCTTGTCCTGGGCTAACCCTCTGTCCCTGTCCCCAAGGCCCCTTTTTTCACTGACATCTTAGTAAGCCGAAGCAGCCCAGCCTAGCCTCATTTCCCCTCCTAGTCCCTCTCCTGTTGTTTCTTCTATCCTAGGCCCTTCCTTGTTTCATTTTTCCCAGCTTTAATAAATTTTCTCTAAAAATAAAAAAATGTGCTGGCAAGGGGGCCTGACTTAAGAGGAGGAAATTTGTGCAGAAAGAAACCAGCTCTAAGACCTTCACCAGCATTAGTCTCCAAAGCTACAGCCATCCAGGATTCAAACACAGCCCTCTGTTCACCTGAACCCGCTCCGCTAATGAGCTCGTGGGTGAAGAGAAGGGTCTGTCCCCATGACCAGCCACCAGCAGATGCCCCTGTTGGCCCCCTGGTCTCATGTGTTCTCTCCAGGTGCCCATTCCCTGTGCTGGATCCCAGGGTTCTTGTGGGGCCACTGTCCTGGGGCTGGTGGTTTCCTCTAAGCCTGGATGTGGCGGTCTCACCCCCTCTCCTCCTGCAGTTAGCAGCGGCTCGGTAACAGTGAACGCTGACTCATCAGTTCAGTTACTGGCTGAAGAGGCTGTGTCGCTGGACATGCTGGATTTGGGGGTAAGTGTCCCAGCAGAAACTGAGGCACGAGCTAAGGGCTTCTGGCTTTGGGGGTGAAAGGGCAGGTGCCAGGACAGGGACCCTGTTTGGACCTCACTAACCACCACCTACTGTAGGCGGCCAAGGCAAACTTGGAGAAGGCACAATCGGAGCTGTCAGGGGCATCCGACGAGGCCATGAGGGCTGAGATCCAAATCCGAATTGAGGCCAACGAAGCCCTGGTGAAGGCTCTGGAGTAGGCGGTGCGTGCTCCTCGCCGGTGTCAGCGGGGAAACCAAGGCCCAGAGTGGGACAGGGGCTGGAACCAGCTCTCATGGGTCCAGTATGAGGGTGGGGGCAACCCCTCTGGGAGGTAGCCATCCTTGCCAGTGAGGCCACCAGGGGGCAGCAAATTGCTAGCTTCTCCCAGTGCATACCCCCTGGGCCCAGGGCTGGTGGCAAGGGTGAGCTCAGAGACCCTGCTCTGCTCTTGGGGGGACTGTCACCTAGGGGATTTGCCTCCCACCTCCAAAGACCCCACCAACCTGACCTGCTGCCCTCCACCCTCATGCTGTAGAGACCTCTCCTCCCTCCTGCCTTCTCTGGACTGCTTATCCCCAGTGTGCACCCCATTAAAGACCAGGGACCCCAGTTGTGTGTGCTGATTTTGTCTCCTGCCTAGGGCAATGGGCTTGGGATACCATACCTCTGTAGGGAGGGCCTCGGCTTCAAGGATTTGGGGATTGTGGCCTAAAAGGTCCTTGGGAGCCTCTGAGGGGTGGGGAGAACACAGTTAGTGACACCAGGCTAGGTGACGGGCAGGGTTCTGGGGACAGCATGGGTGGAGGGGTGGCTGTGGTTCTTTGGTCAGGACTGGGCCGCTAGTCGAGACACCTAGGGTCCAGTCAGGTTCCAGGTTGGATTTCCACTCTGGGCTTCCTGGCCCTACTCCCAGGGAGGCCCCGCCTTGTACTGGACCGGCCTGTGGGTGGCCCTGGCTGGATGACTGCCTGACTTCTGTTGGTGTTGGCATCTCTGTGGCACCCCAGGCCCTGGGACAGCCCCAGATGGGGTGGGGTGTCTCGACAGGAGCAGCCCTGGCAGCACACAGCTTCACGGAGCTCTTCCATCTCCTCCATTGTGTAACCCTGGGGATGACCCAGACTTGGGTTCCAGGTGGTAGGCAGAGGACTTCAAGGCAGGGGTCTTCTTGCCCCACCCCCGTCAGCCGAGCCCAAGCTGGGCTTGCAGGGTATTCCAGGATGGTGAGTGCTGGGGAGAGCCTGGGCCTCCCTCTGTGTCACAGGGAGGCCACCCTGGGGCATGTCATCAGTATGGATGGGCTGTGCACTCGTGTGTCACAGTCCTCTGCAAGTGACTGTCACATGGCTGTGTTCAAGGCTTGACATGGTGAGAGACCCATGTGTGGGGGGCCTCCAGGTGATCTGCGCTGTGTGTGTGTGTACGTATGTGCGTGTGCGCCCCCACATGTTTGGGTCTCCTTTCTCTCAGGCCAGTGAGGCCCAAGGAGCAGTCCCCTGCTTCCCGGGAACTCCCAGCCTAGAGAAGGCTGTGATAGCGGCGCACCACTCTTCCTTGTCTCCAGCTCAGAGACAAGGTCTTCGGAGTTCATGGCCAGGTTGGGCACCATAAATAAAACCAAAGGAGGGAGGTTAACGAGGGAGACCATCTCCAAGATGCTGCCGGCACCCCCTCTCTGCTTATGTCCTGAGAGACTTCAGCCTCCAGCTGGGGGACAGCAGGATGCAACTGGGACACCATAGTACATTCCCCATGGGAGACATGAGACTTGGGGACACACCCTGCCTGAAACGGGCCCCGAGGGAACAGCTGGTGCTGGCAGGGTCAAGACCTGGGGCAGAAGGGTTTCAGGGTGGGGCAGGTCATAGGGACAGAAACCAGGGATCCAGACAGGCGGGCTTGGGACCTGAGGGGGCAGGAAAGGGGTCCCCTGGTACAACTGTGCTTATATCCTGGGACAATTACTGAAGTATAGGGATGCTCTAAATGGGAAGGAATCAGAAGCCAGTTGATTAGCATGTTTATTAAGTTAGACCTGCAGAGCAAGGTCAGGGCCTCCACACACACACACCGCCCCCCATCAGGAGCAAACCTTCATCCGCCAGTGTGGTTTCAGCAAGGTCAGGGACCAGCCTGAGATCACAAAGTTCTGCCTACCCCAGTAGCAACATCCCCACCCCTTCGGGGTCCCACCTAGGCTGTTCTGTTTCTTCTGCCAACTCCAAGCTGGAAGCAGAGCCCCTACACTGGGCCCCTCTGCCTGTGTCCACAACCTGTAGCCACTTAAGTCTCCAGACCTTTGCAGTAGCTGTTTCCATTTCCTGGAGAACATGCCGTGTTTGTGGCAAACCGCTATCCATCCCTCCACACCAGCCCCAGTAACTCCTTCCAGCCAAGTCCTGACTGACCTTGTCGGGCTAGGAGTGCCTGGAGTGGGAGTGGGGCAAAGGCCATAGGAGCATTGGGTGAGAGTCGGAAGGAACAGCCCTGGGAGGGATGCTGAGGGTAGAGGTGGGGATGGTCATCCCAGATGAAGAAGCCAGAAAAGTGGATAGGGGTTGGGTGAGTATAACTTGGGGTCCCTGTCTAGGCAGAAGGGTCAGGAGGACCAATAGGGCCCCACCACCAATCAGGGTCATCCTCAGAAAGCCACCAAAATGACATGCCATGCTCCTGCCTGTGTGGTCTATTTCCTAGTATGTGAAATGGGTAGGGGGGTTATGCCCAGCCCAAAGGATGGGCAGCAGCCTGTGAACTTGCATTATTGAATGATGACAACATCACTGGGTCTGAGTGAGGGACCCATACCTCAGGCCCCAGGGTGAGTCCTGCAGGATATTCATTCCACCCCATGGCCACCTAGGAAATAGGCTCCAGGGGCCAAAACCCTCCCGAGGTCACAGGACGTGTGATGACTGGCTGCACAAGGCAGTCCTGGTGCTGGTTAATCGCTCCATAAATGCCCGCTGAGGTCACTATTAAGGGATGCGCTGCCGCGGCACCCCCACTCCAGGCAGGTGACTTGGGCCTGTTTTCCTGGACTGTGCTGCTGACTCAGGCTCCCCTTCCCACGCCCCGCCTTCCGCCTTGCAGGCACCCCCAGGCGGAAGCACAGGGCTTGGAGCGGCAGAAAAATGTCAGGGAGTCCGGCTGTGCACCCAGAAACCCAATACCCGTGGCCCAAGTAGGGGTGCGACCGAATCTTCGACTAGGACAACCGTGACCTCGGGTTCGGTGGCATTCCATGAGCGCAGTCATTGACGGCCAAGTGGCCCGGGCCGGGCGGCACTCCTGGGCTCTGGCCCACTGGGAGGGGCGGGGATGGCCTGCGTCACTGCCCGCCCGGCTCCCTCCCACCACCCCTGCCCGCCCAAACTCCACCCAGGGAAGGCGGCGCGGATAAAGGTTCAGGGCCGCCGGTGCGGCCCCATACCTACCCCGCCACGGCACACTGGTTCTCGACCCAGCTACATTAAAGGACTGTGGTGACCTCCGACTGGCCGCGCCCGGTGAGTTGTGGGCGGGATCTCGCGGGCCAAGGAGGGGTTCCCTGCTCTAGGCTTTTAAGGTGCCCCACTTTTCTTTGTTCTTGGGACAGGCAGGGTTTGTGATACCTCCAGTCCTGGGAAGCACCCCTTCCCCCACGGGACGTGGAATGGGTGGAGCTGGGCACAGCCAGCACCCCCTTCACAGGACCTGGGCCCGCCCCCCCCCCCCGCCCCTCCCCCTCC
>NW_006291485.1:1635907-1636472 GCF_000327345.1 Myotis davidii | reverse complement strand
CCCGCCCCACCCCCCCGTCACTCCCCCTCCCCGGAGTGACCTTGAGCTAGTTGCTGTTCCAGCCTGCTTTCCGGTGTGTACGGCCTCAATGATTTAGAGGATTCACACTAGCGAGTCTCTCCCCACGCCCGAAGTCGGTCGGCTTTGCCCTGCCCGGGACATTCTCGCGCCCCCTCCCCAGGACTCTCAGCAGCGCTCCCGGATGGGGGACGGCAGAGGGCGCGCCAGCGCTGCTGACTCACCGCAGCCCGGATTGTGCACCACCAACGCTCTCTGTTATAGAGGACAATTGTACAATAGTGAGAATAGAGTATGACACAGAGAAAATACCTAAAAGAAGTTCTTAAACTATTAATACTTTGTAGATCGATAATGTCACTAAGCAAGAACTCTGAGGGAAAGACTGGGTAAAAATTTAAGAGTATGGCTCTTTTCTAAAATATTTCTTGGGGGTGGGGTAATAGGAGCCTGATATTAGAGTTCATAAAATAAATAAAACCTGGAAGGACTCTCAAGATTAGTAAGAAATAAGAATGGTTTGTTAAATATAACATATGATGATGTC
>NW_006291485.1:1635077-1635398 GCF_000327345.1 Myotis davidii | reverse complement strand
AGCCGACTCGACCCCGGAGCGCCACTGAGATTCTTGATTCGCCATTTGTTCCTGGGACCTTCTCGAAGGGGACACGCGCTGCCCCTCATACCCAGTGACCCCGAGAACCCTGGTTCGGGGAGCCCCGGCCCTGTCCGGAGGCGCGGCGAGGATTGGCGTTGCCCCGCGGTTCTTTTTTAAAATAAAAAGGGATACATGAAATAATAGGATGATATAAAATAGTAATTTACTTAGAAAAATACCTCCCTTCTAAAATGAAAATCTTTGGGTACGTGTTTGTAAATGAATATGCTTTGCATGTAGCTTGCTGGGAGGAGAAAA
>NW_006291485.1:1625971-1634859 GCF_000327345.1 Myotis davidii | reverse complement strand
GGCGCGGTGCTCCCATCTGCGGGGGTAGGGGGGCCGCTGCTGTCGCTTCCCCTGCCTGCTTCTCCGCCGGCTTCCGCATCTGCTCGGCAGGCCTCTGTGCGTCTGGCTGTCTCCTTCCACTTGCGTCTCTCTGCCCCCCTTTGTTCTCGCCACGAGCGCTCCCCTCAGCCTCCCCCTCCCCCTCCCCCATGGTATTTAAATCGCCTCCAGGCTGGGAAGCCCTCCTCCCGCTGGCCTCCGGGGACTCGCTGTGTCCATCCCCAGCGGAGGGGCCTCGGTGGGGGAGGGGCAAGAGGGGGAGGGTCTCCTTTGTCTGAACGGCGGCTGCTTACGCCAGTGAAGGAGGGAGGAGGGGGAGCCCTGCCGGGCAAAACCCCTGAAGGCTACGTCCTGTGGCCCCACAAAGAGGAGCCCAGGGCTGGAGTTCGTGAATTACCGGCAGGGCTGGCCCTGGGGTGGCTGGGAGGGTGTCACAGGGCATAGTGGGGCCCGGGTAAGGAAAAAAAGTGTCTTGCTGAGGTGCAAAGGGGGTGCCCCACTCCAGAGTTGGGGTTCCTTGAGAGAAGGGGTCTGAACCACTAGCCTGGGGTCCCAGGACCAGATAGTGAGCTTCGCCCCCACTTTCAGGGCCCAGGGTCTAGCGGCCAGGTAGAGATGGGGGTGGGAGGACTTCTGTCTCCCTAGCAAGCACTCCCTCAGCGTCTGCTTCCGCGTCCCTGCCTGGTCTCTGCTGTAGCCTCACCCTCTTCCTTCCTCCCCCTCCCCACCCCACCCCACCAGCCGGCTCAGTTCGGGGAAGCTGCAGGAGTTCGGCGTGGGGGATGGCAGCAAGCTGACTCTCGTGCCCACCGTGGAGGCGGGCCTCATGGTAAATGGCTGAGGAGGCCCCAACATGGGAGGGCAGCGCCCTTTCATGCCAGCATGGTCCCCCTCACACCTGTCTGGGTTCCCCCCCACCTAGCAGGGCCCTCCCAGCCCCTGTGCCCAGGTGCCCAACCTAGAATGCATACTCAGGGTCTCTTCCCCTCCTTCTCTTTGTAGTCTCAGGCCTCAAGGCCAGAACAGTCTGTGATGCAGGCTCTGGAGAGCTTAACAGAGACCCAGGTGAGACTCAAGTGCCGCCCCTCCTCGCCCAGGGGCTAGCAGGCCCCGAGCCCAACCCCTCTGGAGAGCCTGGGGTTGTTTCTGTTCAGAGGAGGCCTGTGGGGAGGGGACTGGAGCTGCTCCGCCTTCTTGCCAGCTTGGCCTGGTCACCCAGCTTCCTCTTCCTCCTCCCCCCAAGCACTCACCACCTGACCTTGAGGGCCTTTCTCCCACGGTGGCTGCCATGGGGGATGGGGGCCCAGCTTTCACAAGCCTGCCTGCGGTGACCTTAGCCCAGGCTCCCACCCCCGGGGCCTGTGTCCCTGAGTGCCCCCCCTCCAGGGCCACTGAAGTTTCCCCAGAGCGACCTTTATAAAATTTCTGCTAGTGGGGAGAGGGAGGGGCTGGCCTGGGTGACACTCCTTCCGCCTTTCGTGACCCCATTGTGAGGGGTGGGTAGTCACCCCTCCCCCTCCTCTTTCTGGCCTTTGTTCTCTGCCCCAAAAGGGGAGGGGAGGGGCCGGGTGGGGGCAACCAGGCACCCAGCGAGGCCAACACAGGATGTTAGGAAAATATTTAGTAAGCAGCCCGGAGGAAGATGAGGAGGGAGGCCTGGGCTGGCCCACACCCAGGTTCCCGGTTTTGTTGCAGCCTTTCCCCCCTCCTTTTCTCATTTTTCTGGCGGCAGGGCCTCCTCCCAGGAGGGTGACACAGGCCTCAGCTATCCGCCTGCTGCCAGGGTGGGGGAAGCAGGCTGCTGCCCTCCCCTAGAGGGGGTGGGCAGGTTCTAGGCCTCCCTGTCTGGGCTGGCCAGCCGCAGGAAACCTGCTCAGCCGCTTCCCTTCCTCCTGCCTGAGGCCCTCGCCCCCTCCCCGACATGTAGCATCCTGCCCTCACCAGCCGGCTAGTGTGGAAGAGGGGGGAGAGCAGTAGCTGGGTGGTCTGCCATCAGGAGGGGCAGCCAGGTGGGGAAGAACAGGAGTCCTGGGAGCCCCAGGGTGTCTCCTGATTTCCTGGGGCAGATGTGAACTGAGCTCCCTACTCTTGGGGGGGTGATGTGGTTGCCAGGGGGGCCCTTTGTGTTTGGTTCACATCCGCCCCGGGGTGCCTGCGAGGGAGATAGGGAGGGGGGCTGGGTGGATTGACTGGGCTCCCAGGGCTGCTCCCTGCCTGGCACCACATCATGCCTGCCCGGTTGCCCTCCCCAGGGAGGAAGTTGCGGGAGGGAGTGGGTGTGGGGGGGTGACCCAGCTGCTCTTGGGAGCTACCCCAGGCCCTTTATGCAAGGGGCATTTCTGGGGGTGGGGGAGGGTCATGCAGACTGGGCTGGGAGGTGGGGGCTTCTCACTGCCTGCCTCCCTCGCCTCCTCCCCAAGGCCCCCAAGCAGAGAAGGTTACGCCAGCCGCTGCCAGGGGAGAGCTGGGAGGCGGTTGTTCTGAGTCATCCAGCCTCTGTCACTTCTCAGAAACCTCCCCCCCGCACCCACCCCAGCCCGGCCCCTGGGGACAGTTCTGTGCTAGCCAGGCCCCACTGCAGACGGGTCAGAGGCACCTCACACCCTCGGTGAAGGGGGACCCCAATTGGAAGGTTCATGTTTGCATGGGCTGTGTTGAGGCCCTGCGGGACCCTGGCTCCAGGGAACCAGTCAGGGCCCCTTCCCACAGTGACGCCTCTCTCTCAGCCTCCGCCCCGCCCAGGACAGATAAATATTTATCTTGAGAAAGCAAAGGTTAGGATGAAGAATTTGTCCGGCAATTCCACCCACTTGCTGCCCACCCCTGTAGCTTAACTGGGAGGGGGCCTGAGATAGGTCTCTCATAATCATAGGCAGAGAGGATCTGGGGGTTTGAGAGGGTGGGGGAAAGGCACAAGGTGAGGGTTATTTGAGGGCAGTGACCTCTGGCTAGGCCCCGCCCCCTCTGGCCTCAGTTTCCCCTTAAAAGAACCAAGCTGGCCAAGGAGGGCCAGGCCCCCCTGTCTGACCTGCCTCTGTCCCCCACAGCCCCCAGCGGCGCCCGGGCCGGGCCGGGCTGGCGGAGGCGGCTTCCGGAAATACCGATTCATTTTATTTAAGCATCCGTGGCACCGACAGGGACCCCAGAGCCCAGAGAGGGGCGGCGAGAGGCCCCAGGTCACACAGCGTGGGGGGGCTGGGACGGGACGGGCTGGGCGCCTAGGGCTGGGACCCTGGGGTTGACGGGCCACTCTCCACAGGTCAGTGACTTCTTGTCAGGCCGCTCACCGCTGACCTTGGCTCTTCGAGTGGGTGACCACATGATGTTCGTCCAGCTTCAACTTGCGGCCCAGCACGCCCCACTACAACACCGCCATGTGCTGGCAGCTGCAACGGCTGCCACCCGTGGGGACCCCAGCATGACCACTCCTGTGTCCTCTCCCTGCCGACCAGTGTCCAGTACTGTCCGTGTCCCCCCAGTGCCCACCAGCCCTGCACCTGCATCCCCCTCACCTGTAACAGCCGGCTCCTTCCGTTCCCACTCAGCCCCCACCACCTGCCCCGAGGTGAGTCTGGGAAGGGCTTATCCTTCAAACCCAAGTGGGCTGTTTGGAGGGGGTGAAGGGACTCAGAGCCCCTACTGCATGTTTCAAAGGCCATCACTGGATCCTGGGCTGGTGGGTGGTCCCGGACCCTGAACCCCAAGGCCTTTTCTTATACCCTAAGCTATACCCTTATACCCTTATCCCCCTATTCTATCAGCAGATGGACTGTTCCCCTGCTGCCAGTGCCCGGGCCAGCCCCACATCCACCCCTGGGGGCAGCCCCACCTCCCGTTCCCGAAAACCTGGTGCCATTATCGAGAGCTTCGTGAACCACGCCCCAGGGGTCTTCTCAGGGACCTTCTCTGGTAGGTGTCATGGCTTCTATGTTGTCCCAGCAGTGGTCACATGCACACACCTCAGGGGTGGGACACTCACCATCCCACCCTCAGATCGTGACCCTACAGCAGGCTTTGTGTGTCCCCATGCGTGGGTGGGAGTCTTTGTGTCATTCTTGCCCCCAGGGTCCCATCCCTTGGGCATTCACCAAGACGCTCTGCCCCCTGTAGGCACGCTACACCCCAATTGCCAGGACAGCAGTGGGCGGCCACGGCGGGACATCGGCACCATCCTGCAGATCCTCAACGACCTCCTGAGTGCCACGCGGCACTACCAGGGCATGCCCCCATCACTGACCCAACTGCGTTGCCACGCCCAGTGTGCACCTGCCTCTCCCGCCTCAGACCTCACCCCAAAAACTACCTCCTGCGAGAAGCTGGTGGCCTCGGCCCCGGCCGCCCTGAGCCAGGCCCGCCTGGGCAAGCCCACGGGTGAGTGTCCAAGGCGCCCCACCCATTCTCACCGCTCAAGGCCCCTCTGTGTGCAGCTCAGAGCAGCTGACCCACCTCAGGCTGGGGAGGCACCAGCTGCCGTTCGGCCTGCTCTGAAAGAGCCTGAAGAGAAGGGAGTGTGTGTTGGGGACACAAAGTGTCCTTGTGCCTCCCGAGGGGGAGTGGGGTTCCTCCTCACATCCTCCTCGGGCACTTTCTCCAGATGGCAGGTGGAGCCTCTGTGAATGGCCGAGTCCGGCGAAGGGAGGGGGGCTGGCTTCCCCTCCTCCTCGATGGCCCCGTGTTCCCCAACTTGTTTTTACCCTATAAATCTGGAGTCTTGCAGACTGGTGATGCTACTCTGCCCAGTGGGCCCCCAGCCCAAGCCTCGAAGGGGAAACCATGGCCAGAGCTCGAGTTCCTCTGTCACAGAAGCAGCTGGAAGGGCTCGAGCTGCAGTTAATTCATGCGGTGACTGTGTCTCGAGTGCTTGTCTTGGACACGGCCCTGCCCTCACGGGGCTCACAGCTGGTGTGCTGGACTTTCAGACAAGTTTTAATAAACCCACAGCTCCCAGGAGTCTGCTGGAGATTCATTCCCTGCATACTCTTGATCAGCTCCCTCAATGGAACTAGTGTCCAGGAGGCCCTGGACTGTGCCTAATGCTGGGGGGCATTTGCTGGGGGTCCAGCCTCTCCCCGGGGGTCATGGTCATTGCTTCCTTTACAGGGGACCGGCTGCGGCAGACGGAGAACCGAGCCACCCGCTGCAAGGTGGAGCGCCTGCAGCTGCTGCTCCAGCAGAAACGGCTCCGCAGAAAGGCCCGGAGGGATGCCCGAGGCCCCTACCACTGGCCACCCAGCCGCAAGGCTGGCCGCAGCGACAGCAGCCCCGGAGGCAGTGGTGGCAGCCCCAGTGAGGCTGCGGGCTTGGGCCTTGACTTCGAGGAATCTGTCTGGAAGCCAGAAGTTAACCCCGACATCAAGTCAGAGTTCGTGGTGGCCTAGAAACCTTGTCCCTCACCCCTGCCCAGGGTGGCTGAGAGCATCGCCCAGCTCAGGAGGGCAGGCAGTGGGCACTGCAGGAGGCCCCTCCCTCTTCAGCCAGTGTCCTGGTTTTTTAAAATTTTCATTTCTTACCATGGTTTTCCAAACCCTCCGTGGCCTTGGGTTCCTGCCTCCTCGGTTCAGCCTCACATCTCCCCACCTCTTCCTCTGTACCCCCACCCTCCCTCAGCCACGCAGGGTCCTTCCCTGCCCACCTTCCCAAGCTCCAAATATGTAGCAGTCTGTCCAGATGGTTCAGAGCAGAAATGAGGAAGAAGCCCGCCCCTTCCGCCGGCTCTGATGCTCCCCCCCCCCCCCACCCTCTTCAGGTTTAAGTCTAAAATGTAGATGCCTCATTTGCACTTTACAGACAGGAGGGGGCCACAGAGAAGAGAACCCCCACTGCCAATTCTGGCCTCCGCCTACCCAGCAGGGCCCCGCGGGGCTCCAAACACCTCACAGGACCCACAGCTGCACCAACCAGGGGCTGTCTCTTCCACGTCTGTACTACTTTCTCTTCTTAGTTTCTTTTTCCTGGAAAAGAAAAGCTGTTTCAGGGGAGGCTGGCCAGAACCTGCCTTGGAGTGCGGGTCTGGGTGTAGTCAGTACCCTTTCCTGGCAGAGAAGGGACGGAGGGGAACAGACTTGCTGCCTGCCTTTGCTGGCCACGCACTGTGCGACGCCCTTCCGACGCCACTCGCCAGCCCCTCATCTTTTGTTTCCTGAGCTCTGGGTATTTATACGCTGTTAATTTTCCGACTGAGCCAATAGTAGTTGGGAATCTCTTGAAAAATCAGGAGAGAAATTGCTGTGGGGTCGGGGAGATGCCCCCAGCCCTACTTCTCAGCCCAACCTGAGTGACCTGGGCCTGTGGACTGTGTCTGGGGGTGACTCTCCTGCCACCTGGAGGGGAGGGGGTGCTGAGCTGTGAATCTCATGGTTAGGGGCTACACTGTAGCATTAACCCCTTGGGAGGGTTGCTGCTGGTCTAATTTGGAACCTCCCCACTCATGCCCATGCCCCAGGGGTCTTCGGCCCCCGAGCAGAGGGACAGGAACCTCCCCTTAATTGGGGCCATTTCAATGTGGGTGGAGTTTATTTTTCATTCATTTTTTTTTTACTGATAAATGGAGATGTCTGGGCCTTCCCCCCACACACACCTGTCTGTCCTGCAGGATACCCCACCCCTGCCTGTCTCCCTCCTTTTGTCCTACTTGTAGATGAGCTCCCCCAGGTCCTCACTCCTTCCCCATATGTGTTTCAAGTTAATGGTTTCAGATGTGAACATCATGTGTTAACTGTAGCTCTGTAAATTTTTTTTTGTGGGGGGGGTGGGCGGGGAGGAGGGGTCAGAAAGTTAGGGGTCAGAGATTTGTTTTGTTTTTCTAAAAGGAGAGAAGAGGGGCAGATTTGTTTTTGAAAAACTGTCTTGGATACCTATTTAAATGTGTGTTCTCTTTTATTTTGAACAATTTTTAAGTAATGTCTATACGCCCCAGGCAGGAACCACCCTTGCCCGGTGCCCCTCCCTCACCATGCCCGGCCCCTGAAGAAAGCATTACCAGTCCTGGGGGTTGAGGTCTGGCTGTGGGGTGTGCCTGCACTTTTCGTGAGTTTCCTGTATGAAAAAAGGCCTACACCAACACCATGATTTCAAGTAATAAAAAGACGCAAGTGAAAGTCCCTCCTGCTCCCCTGGGGCTAGGGAGGGCTGTTCCAGAGCATGATAACTAGTGGTCTTACATGCCTGGGAGGGGTGCTTTTATGGGGTGGCATGCTGGGTCTCCCACCATCTTGGGTCTGAGTGGATCCCATAACATCCCAGGCCCCCTCCCTGATTGAGGGTGAAGGTGAACAGGAAGCTGCCCCTGCAGAGAAGTGGCAGGTAGGCCACCACCAGTGCCCAAGGCCCGAAGTCCAGGGCATGGGTAGGGATGTGTGGGGCCCTCTCAATTCCCTGCTCTGGTTGGCCCCAGACTTGAGCTCCCTCCCAGGATACCACCAGACTCCCCACCCCCTCTCTAGTAAGGAATCCATTCCCAGGGCCTGGGGCTGTTGTGCAAGGCCACCAGACCCAGTGTGAACTCTCCCTGGCCTTGCATTCCAGCACTCCCCAACCCTGACCTTCATGCATCCAGCCTCCAGGAACAACCCTCTCTTGGCCTGGGAAGTTTCTCAGTTTGTGTCTCCCACTTCTCTGGGATCTCACCTTCATCTACTTGGGGTTGGACAGACACAGGACAATCATTTACATGGATTTCCTCATTTCACACGTACTGCTACCTAAGATAATTACAACTCCCATTTCATAGAGGAGAAAACACTGGTCCAGGCGGTGTTTCTGAAATTAGTGACTACCATCCCTGGCCAATTTTTTGAATTGGAAATTGATTTGTTGTTCCAGTTATTTATGCATTCATTGGTTGATTATTTTCTATTTCTTGATTTTTAGAGAGAGGAAGGGAGAAAGAAACATCAGTTCAAATTATTTTATGCATTCACTGATTCTTGTTTGTGCCCTAACCAGGAATCTAACCCGAAATCTTGGTATGTGAAAAGATGTTCTCACAGGTATCTGGCCAGGCCTCCCTGGCTGATTTCTGATGGCCCAAGCTCCTGCCCTCCCAAGGCCCAGCTCCCCGGGACCCCAGAAGGAAGGGAAAGGTTCCCTCCCAGGAATACCCTGGGGGCATCTTGTGAAGACACTGGGGCCCCTCCCACCGTCTGTTCACCCCCAAATCATCTTTGCCCGCTCACAGCAAAAAGGAATCAGGATGTCCAGATCAGGCTGATCACTTCAGACCTGTGTCAACGGAGCAAACGCCCCCGCAGGTGGTGGACGCGTGGGTGGGGCAGTTCAGGTGGAACCCCCGCCTACGCAATCCGGCCGGAGGGAGGGGGAGGGTAAGGCCCTAGCGCTGTGACCACCGCAGAGCTGGGTGGGGGATGCAGAGGGAGGTGTCCATCAGGAACACGCTGAATCACGGGGTTGTGTATGCACAATGCAGGGCGGGGAACACTTGCCCTGATGCCCCGGAACTTACTCCTCTGGGCGCAGCCCCGGAATCAAGAGTCACGGCCCTGCCCAGGGGTCCTAAGAAGACTCCACCCCGCCTAGGGGCTGAGGGCCGCAGTGCAGACACCTACAGGAAGTGCGGGTAGGGGTGCCCATCCGAGGTGTTGCAGCGGCGGGAGGTCAGACCATGCAGGAGTAGGAGGCACGGAAAGGTAAACTGAGGCCCAGGGAGAGCAGGGACTACTGGGGCCGCAAGTGTTGGGGTTGGCCCTGAACCGCCGCCTCCCCCATTAACGAAAAAGATGAATGGGAAGAGGCGGCCCCGGAAACCACAGGGATGGAAACGTGGTTTCCAGGGCAACGCGCCTTGGCACGGCTCTTACGTCACCGTGCAGCGGGCGCCCCGCCCGCCCCCT
>NW_006291485.1:1620103-1625907 GCF_000327345.1 Myotis davidii | reverse complement strand
GGGCGGGGCGGAGGCGTCAGGCCCCTCTGGCCGCAGTTTTGACGCCGGCGGATATCTTCTGACGGAAGAGGAGGCGGGTCCGGGGGCGCCGCCCGTGCCCCGCCCCCCACCCCGTCCTGCATCGGCGCGCTCGAGTGCGCCCCTTCTTCTACGCCCAGGTATTGCCTGCTGGCCCCTCCCCAACGTCCCCGTGTGCGTGACCCCAGGTTGGAGGAGTACTGCAGTCCCCAAGCTGGGAAGCCCAGGAGACCCAATGGGAAGAGGACACTTGGAATGAGGCTTTGCCCATGGAATAGGAGTTTGCCAAATAGAGGAAGAGGCAACGGGTGCCCCAGGCGTGTGCAAAGACCAGGAGACATAAAAGCAGGAATCAGGTGAAGGGAGCAGAACCCAGAACATCCAGGATGGACAGTGGCTGGACGCTGGACCTGGGCTTAGGGGAGAGGCCTGAGAAGGGACAAATGGGGCTGGAGCCTCCTCTGAAGGGGCCTCTTGTTCAGAGAGATGACGGCAAAAGGGCTGCAGGGAGCTGGGAGACTGGAGGAAGGTGCCCCTATGAGCTCCTGGCACCTGGCCAGCCTCCAGGCAGAAATTGTTGAGGACCCGAGAGGGAGAGGTTAGGGTGGCAGGAAGTTCATTTCGCTGCCTGGGTGTGGCTCAGATTAGTTCTGTGACCAGAAGTCACTCAAGGGAAGTCAACAGTCAGTGTGAACAGGGTAGGCTTGGCCAGTTGGGGAGGATGTGAGCCAAACCATTGGTCCAAGGCAAAGAGCTTAAGAATGAGATGAGGGTCAAGGATGGTGGTGTTGACTGGCTGATGTGGAACCTGAATGCAGGTGGTGGCTCACAAGTTGGCCTGCTTCTGGGGTGATGAGGCCACTGTGGGTGGTCAGGAGAAGGTCATTGAGGTCATGGCTTTCTACTTGAGGCCAGAGTCCTCTGGGGGTGGCCAAATAGGTCACGGTGGCTAGCTGCATGGTGGTGTTGAAATGCCAAAGGCCAGAGTCAGTCCTGGGTCGCTTGGGGGAGACATTAGGGAGCCAGGCCCCTGGCCAGGAACCTTCTGGTGAGATGGGAGTGAGTGGTATGCCACCAGGGGCAGCTGCACCCCAAGCACTGGGCAAGTGCCCCGGGGCACAGCCACCCCCAGCAGACCTACTGGAATCCGCCCTTCTCTCCAGGCTCATTGGGAATGGGAGTTACCAAGCCAAGGGTGCTGGGGCCCAACCCAGGAGTCTTGACTCCAGTCCCACCCACGGCTGCCCAACCCTGGGAAGGCAGAGGACCAGTGGCCTCTGGTGTAATTCTAACCAGGTGAGCAGCCCGCCTGTGGGTGGGGGCAGGGCCACTGTCACCTGGGGCCCTGCTTCCCAACTGCCCTACCCTGATCCTGTGTCCTTGGCCAACTGCCTCATGTCTGCCCCTAGTCTCTATCCTTCTCTGCCTACCTCTCCTCCTTCTGCCCAGTTCTCTTTCTCTGTCTTCATCCTCTTTCTTTTTGCCCTGCTCAGTCTCTCAGCCTGTCTTTGTTCTTGTATGGATCTCCTTCTATTTTCATCTCGTCTCTGTCCCACCAGCCCCTCCACTACTTCTGCCCCATCTCTGGAAGCCCCCTCCTCATGCTTGGCACATTCTGGCCTCCACCCTCATCTCAGTGCCCCTCCCTGGAGCCAGCTACTGCTGCCTTAGGTACCCAGGACCAAGGGAGTGGGTTTGGACCAAGGTTACAGGTCTGGGAGCAGACAGGGGTGGGGAGGGTATCCCCTAACCCTTCTGGAATGTGGGCAGGGCCAGTCCCAGGAAGTGGCAAGGAAAGGCAGCCCCCACAGGCTGGCCCCAACTGCATTCCCACACACACACTCCCCAGATGCTCCCCACAGGCCTCCTGGAGAAACAACACCACCTCAGACTCCCACACAGGGCCCCTCACAGCCCAGGTAGACTAATCCACCTTCTTGCTGGACACTCACATGTAGCACCCTTCTTCACAGTTCATCAGCACCCTGCTCTGCAACCTAGCAACCCTAATACACAACACCCCCCACACACACCCCCAAACCAGCTCCAACCCACACTTTGGTCCCACCACAACCTCAGTCAACTGAGTGACCCTCAAATCAAACTGCACCTCAACTCTTAGCTTGGACAAGATTTCCCTCAAGAAAAGTACAAAATTGGAAGTTACACTGGCAGCTGACACCCAGGTCCTGGAAGAGTTGCTCACCCAAGGCAGTGTCCTCCCCAGACACACCCAGCACTCAGCTACAGACTCACCCACACAGGGCCAACTGGAGCCTCGCCAGGTGATTCTGGTGGGGACAGGTGCAGGGGGGTGTGGGCACATGTGTGGGCTGGTTGCCGCACAGCTCTTCCCTGAATCCCTGCAGCTGTCAGGGGAGGGGGCACTCTACCTTTGTGTCACTCCAGTGCTGCCATGGAGATGCCATAAGCTCCTTGTGCCTGCATGGAGCCTGTGTGTGGGTAATGTGTGTGGGGCCAAGGTCAAGTGGACAGGGCATCCCTCGGGATTAGCTCCTTCTGATACAAGTCCTACGCCTGAATGCATGTTTTTGGTGTGTGCTTGCTCATCACTGCCTTTACCATCCTGCTTGTGCCTCAGTTTCCCTCAGCAGAAGGGACCACCATCCAGGTCTCTGGAGCATCATGAAATGGGAAAAGAGCAAACGTGTGTGTGACAGAAGAGTCAGGCTTGTGGCTCCCACAGGCCTTCTACCCAGGTGCAGGTGGGGGCAAATATACAAGATCTGTGTCCCCTTGAATCCCTCAGGGTCCCATTCTGCAGTCCATCACATGGTGCGTGCCGTTTATGGGGACGGGGGTCACGGCCTGGCATTTACACTCTGGGATGGGGCCTGTGCAGGTGCAGAAGAATCAGCCTCCGCAGTCCTGGGCGGTGAGTCACCGGCAGCTCTACCAGGTGTCCCCCTGCCCTGTGCACCTCCCTCCACGTGGAATACCCCCTCCTAGAAAACAGCCGGAGACAGCTAAATCTCTTGTGTTCACAGTTAGCAGCCACCTGGAGCCTGCTAGGATCAGAAGCCCCCACCTCCTCCTGCAGGTCTGAACTGGGTGGAGAGCAGTTTAACCTTTCCTCCTCCTGGCTCTGGCCTCCTGTGTCTCTCCTCTGCCCAAAGAGACCCTGGCCGCTGCTGATGCACAGCTTGTGTGCCCATCCCAGGGACATAATTCATGCTACCAGCTATGGACACATATGCTTTGTGAGCTCCAGCCCATGAGAGTCATGTATACCCAGCCCTGTACTCTGGCTTTCCCACATCCACATCCGTATTGCACACAACCCCCCACCCTCGTGATCTTTCACATGGGGTGTGCCATGCAAGCACGTTTTCATATGTGATCACACACACCTCCACGTGTTTGCACACATGAGTTCCATGCACACACAGCCATCCCGTGTGCACACGCACATAGCCCCATTTTCGTGTCCACGCAAGCGTCCCCAGGAATCCTTGTTTCTCTGTTTCTGTACCCATGAGTCCACTGCCCACGGGCACACATGTGCACCACACCTGGCAACTCCCGCACACATTCAGTCTCCGCTTCCGCCACCCTGGCTCTGGACCCCACGGATTTGGGCCAGGACCGTCCCGCTTCTGCGCCCCCGCTCGGCAGCCGCCAGGTGCACCGACGGCCCCCGCCTGGCAGGCTGGGAGGGGGCGGTTATTACGCGGTACCCGGCTCTTCCAGATACAAGCGTCTTTCATCCCAGCCACTCCGGTCCTGGCCCCAGACCCTCAATAGAGCCTTCCGCCTGTTCATTAGCTTGAGTGGGGGTAGGACCCGGCAAGCCGCGGGTGGGGCACTGTGGAGAGGGCGGAGGAGGCGGCGCCAGAGCTCGGCGGCCACACCCCCATCTCCTTGGCGACGCGGGGGCGGAGAGTGGAGAACCCAGCCCGGGGACCAAAGTTGGGTGATTCAGGAGGCCGGCGCCCCCTCCACGTCGGCCCTCTGGGGAGGGGCTATTTGTGAATGAGCCGACCGGGTCCTCCCGGCCTAATCCTCCATCCCCGCCAGGCAGGCGGCGAGCACCGCGCGTTCCCGGCCACAAATAGCAGCCTCGCCCCCGCCCGCGGCTATTTTGAGCCACCTCCTCCCCGGCCACACACCCCTCCTGGCTCGGGCTGAGGCGTGGGGCGAGACGGGACCCTCTCCCACGCTGAAACACGAGGCGGGCCTCTAGACTGCATGGCGGGACCCGGGTCAAGGTGACAGCTAGGCCGCAGCGCCCCCTAGTGTCCGCGGGGTGAGCGTGACGCAACGGCTGCAGCCCCCTGAGAGCACCCCACGGAAGACACACTGTTCTGATTGCGCACCGAGTCACAGGAACAAGCAGACACAGGTTACCACAGAAACAGGTACGGAGACAAGTTACACACCTGTGACGCAAGTACACAATTCCCACACAATGCCCGGTGCACCTAGTGACCGGTATCTGCAGGTGTGCAGCCCGTACCCAGCAACCGGATTGTAGTAAACGCTTAATAATTGTGTGCTGGTGGAATGAATGAATGAACAGGACACTTCAAGAAACCAGGGCAACTCTGAACCACAGAAAGTAGTGCAAAGCGGAAGGGGGAGGAGCAGAGGATGATCAGGGCACAGTGGTCCTGGGAACTCCTGGTCTGAGCCGGGACAAGGAAACGTCCAACCTGACTTTTCTGGGGAAGCAGATCAGAAAGGGTGAGCAGGAATTGCTCCCGGGCTAGGGAACCCTGGCCTCAGATTCCCCACAGGCGGCCAGCAGGAAAGGGAGCTGAGTGCTGTTATCTTTCTTTGCTCCTTTTAATAACCACCTTGCATAAGTGGCTGACACAGCAGTAGGCTGCTGCTGACTGGGACTAATGTAGAGGGGCTGTGGCGTGGGGGGACAAGCTGCAGAGGGGACCACGATGAGTCATGAATTGGTACCTGGGAGAGAGGTTCCCAAGACTGTGTATCACAGGAGACGGTGTCTGTTCCCAGGCAGGTCCCTGCTGCATCAGCTAGACCCACCTGAGGTCTAGAGTGAGACTGGAATTTCTCTGGGGTGTCTTCTCTGAAGACTCTCGCTAGGATCTTTGGTCTGGCAGGCAAGGTTCTGCACTAACTTCCTCTGCCCCGAGGGGCTTTCCAAGGTGTAAGGATCTCTGTAAAGATGGTTCTCCTGATAGCAGAGATCTTGGGACACCTTTAAAAGACAGGAAAAAACACAGGAGGAGGAGCAGAGTGGCACCGGCGCCCCCATGGGTAGTGAGTGGGTTCTGGGTTTGCTGAGGCACCTGGGATGCTGGAGCACCTGGTGGAGGGGAAGCCAGGGCTGAGCTGAATGTAGGTCTACAGTGAAGACTCCAGGATGGCCCAGTTGTGGGCTTGAGAGGCAAGGTGGGGGTCAGCCTGTGGTCGAGAGCTGGGATGCACAAAAGTATATGGCCAGGTGAGTATTGGGGTGTGGGTGAGGTGAAGCCAGGATTGGATGGGAGTTAAGTGTGGGTAGGGGTCAGGATTTGTAGACAAACTTGGTTTGGTAAAGTTGGGGTGCCCCAAAGTTGGGAAGTAGGAAGAATTGGAATGGTGGTGAATATTGGGGCCCACACAAATGAGCTTGTCTCCGTAGTGGGGTTTTGGTGGGGTTTGCGGCATATCACGTGAACTGGCGTTTCCGGAGCTTTGAGCCCTGGAACTGCGTGGGTGTTGGTTATGTGGACTGTTGTCGGGGTCCAGATGAAATTGGGTGTCAGAACTGGCCCTCGGGCCCTAACTGGTTTGGCTCAGTGGATAGAGCA
>NW_006291485.1:1619359-1619760 GCF_000327345.1 Myotis davidii | reverse complement strand
AGTGGGGGGACCCCGCCCCGCTGGCCGCTGGCCCCGCCCCCCGCTCACAGGTGGCGGGGGACGCGGATGCACGCGTCCCCACCAATCACGTTGCCTGTCGCTAGCGCGCGGAAGGGGGCGTGGCCTAGACGAGCCCGGCCCACAGCTCATGAATATGAGGCACGGCCTCTGCCTATGGGGCTTGGGATTGGCCAACGCGGAGCAGGGGGTGGCACCCGGGGGCGGAGCCAGGAGGCGGCGTACATAAGGCCGGGCGCCCGGTTACCTCCCTCACTCGCACGTTAGGAGGCTCTGGTCGTTTCGCACCGTCGTCTTCCTGCCTGCGTCAGGGACCTGCCCTACTCAGTGGTGAGGGTCCTGGCGGCACCGGCTCCGAGGGCAGCGGGCGGCGGGCGGCCTGG
>NW_006291485.1:1604930-1619260 GCF_000327345.1 Myotis davidii | reverse complement strand
GGACCTGGGGGCGGTCCAGGCTCCCGCTTTCCCGGTTTCCCATTGGATTTGCACTAGGGGAGTACAGCCTTCGTCCCCGTGTCCCACTCTCCTTTCGGCATCCCAAGTTGTGCTTCGAGTCGTGTGGTTCTAGAGACATGTGGCAGAGGTCTCCCCAGTCTGGGAAGGGTCGGTCCAAGTCAACACCGGCCCACTTGCCCCCTTCACGTTGGAGCCCCCCGGGTCGGGACTCTGCCCAGCTCCCTACAGAGGTCCAGTACCCGGCCACCCCACAGGCGCCCTGTGGTGGACCAAGCACTTTGCCATCCCTCACCCCGGTGGTCCTGTTAGGAGTTAGGCGTCTGTTTGTAAAGGGGAGAACCAAGGTGCACTCGATGGGTGATGTGGGAGGCAGATACCTGCCTGCCTTTAGTGCCCAGCCCTAAATATCTCCTGAGGGCATCACCTGGGGTCCACAGTGCTTCACTGAGGAGTATGCAAAACCGGGCCCGCTCTCAGGGAGACCTGAGTGGGGACGGGGCCCTGGGTGATGAAGGAATTAACAGCTTTTTAAAATTAAGTTCTGGGTGTGGGCTTGGGGTGATAAATGGCAGGAAGACAATTTTTCAATGTGTCCCCAACAAGCATATGTCAGTAAAATAGGAGGGGGTGGGGATGAGCAATGAAGCCCTGGAGATCTCAGTGAGGATTTCAACGATTTGCCACAGGCCACCATGGCATCAGATGAAGGCAAGCTTTTCGTTGGAGGGTTGAGTTTTGACACCAATGAGCAGTCGCTGGAGCAGGTCTTCTCAAAATATGGACAGATTTCTGAAGGTGAGGCGGTGCTGGACTGGCAGCGGCTGATCAGGGCTGCTTTTGGGGAGGTTAAGTGCTGACTGCAGACTTCTCCCTCCACAGTGGTGGTCGTGAAAGACAGAGAGACCCAGCGGTCACGGGGGTTTGGGTTTGTCACCTTTGAGAACATCGACGATGCCAAAGATGCAATGATGGCCATGAATGGGAAGGTGAGGGGCAGCTTTCTGGGGGTGAAAGGGTTCAGGCTTGCGGGGCAGGGAGGCTCAGAGGTTAACCTGAGCCAACCTCTTGGTCTTCACAGTCTGTGGACGGGCGACAGATTCGAGTTGATCAGGCTGGCAAGTCATCTGATAACCGATCCCGTGGGTACCGAGGTGGCTCTGCTGGGGGCCGGGGCTTCTTCCGTGGGGGCCGAGGCCGGGGCCGTGGTTTCTCCAGAGGTGAGTGCCACTCTTGGAGCCTGAGGCCCTTGAGGACATGATGGGAGCACTGCTGGAAGGAGCTGGCATTCACTTGTCTTTCCTGTCTCTGTAGGAGGAGGGGACCGAGGCTATGGGGGGAGCCGGTTCGAGTCCAGAAGTGGGGGCTATGGAGGCTCCAGAGACTACTACAGCAGGTGAGGGCTTAGTCCTGCCTGGGCGTGTGGGAGTCTTGTGTTGGGACGCTGGCACAGGGTTGGGGTGAGTACACTGAGCTGCCTTCCAGCACCCACATGTGTCCTTCCTACAGCCGGAGTCAGGGTGGTGGCTATGGTGACCGGAGCTCTGGAGGGTCCTATAGAGACAGCTACGACAGTTATGGTAAGTCACGCTCTGAGGGCCTGTGGTGGGAGCTCAGCAAGCCTCAGCACCCTCTATGAGCGACACTCAGACCTTGTCACTGTGCTTGCCCATAAGGGATGAGATTGCCCTCTCAGGTCTCCATGCCAGCAGCCATTTCTACAACAAAACATAAAAGCTAGACCAGACTGACCAAGAAGGAAAGGGAGACGAGGGGCCTGCCAAGCAGGCAGCATAACTGCATGTGCGGCCACCCGGCCCCGCCGCCCTTGGCTGTGGGGGGGGTTGGTTGCTCCCGAGGCTGCAGGGCCGAGCCCTCCAGATCTGGACCCGGGAGTGGAATGCTGCCTCTTGTTGCGTGCTTCAGTGCTTTTACACTGTACCTGCTTCTTGTTCTCAGCTACACACAACGAGTAAAAATCCTTCCTGCTCAAGATCGTCCTTCCAATGGCTGTATATTTAAAGATTTTGGGAGCTTCGCTGAATCGTTAATGTGTAGTGAACACACCTCCTTGTACCCACTTTTGTAGTCTAATCAGTTCTGATCTTGTCAAAACACAGCCTGACTGCTTCTGACCCCCGAGATGGCTTCAATACTAGACTTTACTTTTCAAGGAAACACTGTCCGTTTTTAAGGGTTTTAAAAACGTTTTGAAAAGCACTTCAGATTTTACTTTTTTCTTTTTACCATGAGCCATGAGTTTTTTAGAAAACCATCAGGGGTTGTGTGGGTTTTTTTTGTTTTTGGTTGTGTTGTCTTTTTTACTTCCCTTTATAGTGGGGTTGGCCTGGTGAAGTTGGGTCCTCCGATTCAAACCTCTTTGAGATTGGACGGACTCTGAGTCTGCTCTCTGTTGGAAGCTGAGGGAGCTGTGGCTTTTTTCCAACTTAATGTACCGTTTCTGAGTGTAGCATGGTAGGACCTGTCCCAAGTCCCAGGTGGCAGCAGAGGTGCCTTGCCACTTGGGCCCGGCCTGTACGGTCCATCTGCTGTGTATGACTTACAGTAGACTTGGAGATGTCCCCAAGAGGTTCTTGAAAATGTTTATTTATATTGTCCTTTTTTACTGGAAGACGTATGCATATCCCATTGATGTTGTATTTGAAGTGGTTAAGGAATTCTTGTACACAGTTTTTTTTTTGGCTTTACGAAGCAGATTAAAAAACCATCTGAAATGAACCTCGCTCTGACAATTTCCCTTTCATTGCTCAACACACTCCTGCTGCGAGCTCTTGGCACTCAGAACTCAGCAGAGAGGGCAATTTGAGAAGCAGGTCTGCGAGTCCTGCCTGAGGCCCATGGAGAGCTAGACCAGGAAGGCAGAGTAAACTGACACTGGCGGGCCCCTGGTGACAGCCGACTGCCACCAGTCCTGGTTAGGTGAGCAGGTGGCTGACGGGAATGGGTAGGTTGGACATCGAGGCAGCCCCTGGGAGGCTTCTGGCAGTGGCAGCCGGAGGGCTCAATGGGGCGGGCAGTGCAGCAATGACTGGACCCACGCGGGCACCTGACGTTGACCCGACTGCCTTAGCTTAGAAGCAGGCCAGAGAGCAGACGGCAGGCAGTGTCCCTGGGCGACCGCAGACTGACTGCTCATTAGCTAGTTCTGCTGTTGCTTCACAAGTTCTGAGAGTTCTCCGCTAGCCTATGGAAGCTGCAGCCCCTCGGAGGACAGAAGTGTTGTGCGCCCAACAGAAACCTCTGAGACGCAAGCTGCTCCCTTGGCTAGCTCATATGTGGAAATAGCCCTGTAATTCGAGGTAACTCCTTTTGCTCGTGTCCACATCCCTCCTCTTGTCAAGAGCTCATTTGAAAGTAAAATTATGTGCCTGGGAATGTTTTTATGACTGTTTTTTTGTTGTTGTTTTCCCGTTTTCTTTCTTTTTTTAAAAGAAGTCAAGCTAGAATTAAAGTCAGACCCCGGCTGTTTAGCCCTTCCCTGCCTGCAGCCAGGCGAGCATCCCAGGAAGTTTCACCTCACTAGTAGGTTCAATCTGTAAGCAGGATTAGAGAGCACTGAACATCCTGCCTTCACATTTTTTGTTCATCAGTTGACAGTCTTTTCCAGACCTCCTTAACTCATATTCCTAACTATAGCTCTCTGATGTCTGTTGCCTCCATGAGTTTTTTTTCCTAGAGCCCACACCATTCTCTAAGCAGCTCCATCCCAAGTGGGTAGCTGGCTCTGCTTAGGGATGGAATGCTGCCTGGCCAAGGCTTAGGCTTGCCCTGGTCACACCAGCCCGTGACAGGGCCTCTGCCAGGATGGCCCAATGACTAGCTTGAGACCCTCCTAGGAGCTGTGGATGGTTTAGGGGGAGGTGGGAAGCAGCTATGAGCATGTCCAAAACCCTAGGGGTAACACTCCTTTGCTTTGGCAGGTTGAAGGGAAGCCAGTGCAACTTGGAAAGGTGGCCCAAGAACAGTGATGACCTGGGGTCCTGTCCCATGAGGGACTTCACCTCGGAGCAGGAACCAGATGCCCAGCCCCCTGCTCTCTCAGCTTGTCATCTGTAAGTGCTTTTCTGCGGGGTGACACGTGGTTCTTTGGCCTTGACAATGCCTGGTCCTTGTGGGTTCTCTCTGGTTTCCTGTCCCACCTACAGCATGGGTGGGGGCAGTTTTCTGTGTGTGTGCCTGCTGCTGGAGCCAGCTTTAGTTCTCCCTTCACTCCTTCTTCATTTTTCCAGCAGGTGTTTTATTGGCAAGGTTGGAGTGCAGGGTTTCAAGTCACTCAGGAGGACCGGTGTGTGGCAGCCTGCACGTGGCCAGTCCTCACCTGCAGCAGTGTGACAGAATGTGGAAGTCAGATTTGAATAAAGGACTGGAGTGTCTACCTAGAAATCTGAGTCTGGTTTGGGGTGCGACCGAGGAGGGTGGGTCCCTGAGCCTCAGGTGGAGGCTGGGTGGGAAGTGGGGCTCCTCTAGAGAAAGCCTCTTCTGGTCTTGGTTCAGGCACTGGCTGTACTCAAACCAAACAGACCAGCCAGTCACTTCATTGTCGTCTTGGTTGGTCTGGAGGCACACACAGCCTAAGTGGAGGAGGTGGTGGTCCCTGTGCTCCCTCATCTGAGATGCGCACCTGTTTCTCTCAGGACCCTGGCAAAGGTTTTTTTGTTTTTTAAAGTACAGCTTTTTATTGATATTGGGGGCCGGGGGGGGGGGTGACGTGACACATTGATTTGTTGTTCCACTTAACTTCTTCATTCATTGTATGTACCCTGACCCGGGATTGAACCCAAAACCTTGGTGTATAGGGACAATGCTCTAACCAACTGAACTACCTAGCCAGGATCCTGGCAAAGGTATTGGCACAGAATGGACTTAAACATCTTCATCTGTGCTTGCCCGGTTGGGCCAAGCTTGCTTCCTGAACTGGTGACTTCCTGCTCTGGTCTTGGGGTGCAGAGTTGGAGTCGGGCCCTGATTCTGAGGCCTTGGGTTTGTGCGCTCAACTCATAACAGGGTGGGGAAGGTGGTGGCAGCATTGGGGGTCAATTCAGTGTGGTCAGGATGGCTGAGGTGCCCTTCACTACAGTTGAGGACAGGATGCCCAGACTAGAGCAGGCAGTCCTACCCTTCAGGAGGGCCTATCATGAAGTTGGAGAGCCGGGCTGGGGACCAGAACAGCAAGAGCCCTCAGAGCCCCAAGGATACTGTGCTGAAGTTGGCATGGCCTTGCCCTAGTCTGACTCCGCTATGCAATTGGGAACCTTCTTGTGAGGGTGTTGGCTCCCTTGTGGCCTGTAGCCCACTCTCTGGTCACCCAGCTTTTCTGACCTGTCCCCTGAACTGGGCATTCCGGTTGGTTGTAGCCATTGTGCTCTGGGCCAGAAGGAATTGAGTCTCAGGCCTAGGGCACCAGCCAAGCCCCAGGTGAGTGAACAGCCGGCCAGTGCAGAGCGCTGGGACAACTGGAGGTGAGGCGGGGTTAGCGCCTAAGGGGCGGGGCGCTCCGCCTCCGCCAGCGCCGAGCTCCGCCCCCGCGGGCCATTGGTTGGCACCGCCCCTTGCCCGGTGAGTGACGAGGGCTTGAGCAGGGGCGGGGTGCAGCAACCACTTCCGCAGGACCATGGGGCTGTACGAGCTGCCGCCGCGGTCGCTCCTGCCAACGTTGCTGCTGTCAGTGCTGTTCTTCGGAACCCAGGGGGCCGCTTCCTCGTCGCCACGCCTCACACAGACTACGCTTTCGCCATCTCAGGCCGTGACGAACGGGAGCCAGCCAGGCGCGCCAAACAACAGCACGCATCACTGGCCAAGGGACTCGTCAGGCCCGATGCTGCTGCGCTCCTTCTTCGTGCTTTTTGGCTTCCTCAGCCTGGCAGTGCTCTACTTCCTCATCCGGGCCTGTAGGTATGTCAGGCGCAAGCCGGCCTCCCTGGCGTGCCAATGAGCTCGCGCCTTGTGCCTCACGTGTCAAGGGCGAGCGCCCCGCCCCTCCGGAGTGGGCGTGAACAGCGCATCCTCCGGATCGAGAGTGATACCGTGGTGCTTGGTAATGCAGGGGCACAGGAGTGGGTTTCTCGAACACAGCAACCCAGGCTGGACAGTGCGGGTGGGGGAAGGCATGCGCCCGGTTTATGCTTCTGCTCTCTAGCCCGTGCCAGGCGACACTCCCCAACCCAACTTGGGTCTGTGATCCACGACGTGCCCCACCCTAGAAATGGAGAAGAGGGCTCGCCAAGCAGGGCCTGACTGAACTGAACCGAACCGCGCCTTCCTTCTCCGACTCTTTCAGCATTTGGGGCTGGCTGCGATCAGTTTTTTGGTTCCACTGATGTTCTTCTTAGAGAGTTGAGGACTCCTCTTCCTTCCCATGGTTCACCTGCCCTGCGAAGTTCTGGTTCAGTCCCCTGGCTTCCCTGTTTGCTTCCTGTCTGTGGTTGACCTCCAGAGGGCTTTTGTCACACAGAGCTGAACATGTTCAGACGCTTTAAAGGGGCCCTTTTTGTCCCCTGCCGACACTCCTGTGGGTGCACAGTGCTCTTGTTCCCTCTAAGTACTTGATCTTGCATCCGCTTCAGAAGGCTGCCTTCATTTCCCTGGTGCCCTGGTAGTGGTCAGGGGCCGGGGCTTTGGTTTGAGACAGACAGCCCTCAGTTCAGTGTCTCTGGTACACCCTCACCCCTCTCTGAGACTCGGTTTTCTCATCAGTAGAGTAGGATAACAGCACAGCCCGGGAGGGAGTCTGCCAAAGGAGGTATCCACTTGCAATTATTGACATAAGAGCAACTAACCACCATGACTGTTAGGCCAAAGAAACACAATTAGACCAGGAAGCTTCACAGCAAAGCTTTGAGGGTCGGGCAGAGGAGGCGGAGAACAGAGACAACAAAGGATAATGGGGAAGGCAGGATGCAGGATGGGGTATCAGCTGCCACTGGAGGTGACCCGAGACAACCACTGATCTGCCTGGGACTGCTTGCAGGTTGAAGAAACCACAGCGGAGGAGATATGGCCTCCTGGCTAACACTGAGGACCCCACTGACATGGCCTCGCTGGACAGTGATGAGGAAACCGTCTTTGAGACCAGGAATCTGAGATGGTATTGAAGTCCTCCCCCCATCTCCAGAAGCTCTGGGTGGGCGGGTAGAGCAGGGCTGGAGAATTGGCAAGACCACTGATTCTTGAGGTCATCCATATGCCACCAGGCTGTGTAGCCTTGGGCAAGACATGTGCCCCTCCCAACCTCAGTTTCCCATTTCTTGCTGATGGGAAGGGGCTGCAGTCTTGGGTCAGTGCTCTGGGCCCAACCCTGAAGATCAAGATCAACAACGTCAGAGATAGAGAATGAACTGCCAGGTGCTGCAGGGGGGATGGGTTGGGTGGTCTCTCCATGGCTCCAGCCCCAGGAAGATCATAGCAGGCAAAGGGAATGGTAGGAAGGAAGGAGGGCAGGACTAAGGACCCAGGGCCGGACCGAACCAAACCGTGCTTCTGGGCGCAGAACTGGGATTGGGCCTCAGCAGAGAGTGATGGCTGTTCAGCCTCGCTTGTTGGGGGCATAGGTACGGAGTCCAAGAGTCTAAGGGGTGGTCGTAGCTTTCTAAGCCTGCCAGGTAACGCATTGCTATGATGTGGTAGCCCCTCTGGTCTCCTCCACCTCTCCTAGCTAGGGGACCTCTTCTCCCTTCCTCCTTCGCCCAAGGTGCGAAGTTGAGCAGGGCCTGCCAAGCTGGGCAGATGGACCCCAATGGTCCTGGGGGCAGGGGCTGGACAGGTGAGAGGGCTCCCAGTCACTTGGAGGGTGAGCTTCAGGCACAGTTGGGGGAAGTGGATCAGGATAGGCCCATCGCTCCACACCTCTCACTCCTCCCCCTCATCTTTCAGATGTTCAGGTCAGGGAGACGGTGTTCCCAACAGCTCTGGGAGAAGGACAAGAGACTTGGTCCACTCCCGGTGCCTACATACCCTCCGATTCTCCTGCTGGCCTGAGAGCTCGAGTGGGACCTGCCTAGACTGCCTGAAGCCACCTCAGCCCTCTACTGCCACAGGACCACCCAGGATGCCAGGTGCAAACCGGAGGGGGCCCCGGCATCCCCATCTAGGATTCTGAGACCCTCTGGTTGGACTGTGACTTGTGCTGCTGACCCTCCCTGTGGGAACACAGCTGAGGCCTGGCAGGCAGGTGGGCTGAGGGTCCTGTGTGGGAGTGCCTTCCCCACTGGGCTGGGACAATAAAGGCAGCAGTGGTTCTGTAGCTGGCACCCAACTCCACATTGGGCCAGACCTGGCATCCTGGCTCACAGGCAGGGTGGATGGCAGAACAGGGCTTCATCCAGGCCTGGTTTTTCTTATCTGTGATTATGCTGAGCTTCTATGACCTGTCCCCAGCTGTCCAGAGGGCCCAGGGAGGTATTCCATGAGGTAGACAAGAAAAATGGGAGGACCTGCCAGTCATCGCCTCTGGGCCTAGAGCTCTTATTCATCCATCAAAGGCCTTGTAAAGGGGCTTCCTCTTCTCTGTTGCCTTCAGCCTGGGGCCCCTTAAGGCCGTATTTTCTGGGATCCTCACCTCACCCCATTCACACCACTAGAACCATTGGGGCTGGAGCTTCCTGTGCCCATCATGCCCCTCCCCTGTCAGCCTCCTGTGGAATCATTGATGAACCTACCCTAGCACCTGACCTCATTCCCTGTGAGGGGTTTGATGGGTTCTTTTTGGGCTTTTTTTTCTCTTTAAGGCACTATGTCTGGGTAGGGTACAGTTCTGTCACCCCTTTCCCCTGTAAATTTGATCTTGGAGATTCCGAGGGGAGGGGCTGGCCTGAGGTCTCACTGCAGACCCCTGGCCAGAACTACCATGGCCAAGTCATTAGGAGGAGCAGCCACTAGGTGGTAGCCTTGTGCTGCCCGGCCTCTGCCCTGCTGCCTGCTTGGCCCAGGTGTGGCCTGGGCTCAGCCAGTTGTACAGGTTGGGAAATAGGTCCAGTTGGGGGCCCTGTTTCTCACGCCTCTTCCTGAGTTCACTGTGGGATGGGCCAAGCCTGCCCCCTGGGTCTGTCCCTTTCAGCCCCATTGACTCTCCTTGCTGAGGCTGAGCCTGGGTCCCTGCCTGTTGCCAGGTGCAAAGGAGTCATCTCTGCCAGTCAGCTTGTCACTCCTCTCTCCATCTCCAATCCTCTGAGCTGGTCCCCAGGCTGCCTCTCCCCCCTCACCCCCCCAACCATCCCCTCAACTCTGCTCACACTTCCACTTCCCCCTCCAGTGTCAGTTGCCACCTCCAGGAAGTCTTCCCTCCTGGACTGCTCCCTGCCCTACTTCCCCACCATTCTTTGGGAGGGTCCTGCACTGAGGCACCAGCAGATCCTCCAGGGAAGTTTGAGGAAGTGAGGCCAGAGTCCCCTGGAGGACCCAGACATCACACCCTCTGCCTCTCGGGCTCTGGCTGTTCCCTCCCTATCTGCCTCCACCCCTCTCCACCTATGTCTGTCTGTGGTCTCTGCATCTCTGCCTTCTCCACCTCTGAACCCCTGCCTGCCTCCTTATTTGTGTCTCTCCATCTACACAGCCTTTCACTTGGTCTCCCTCTATTTCCTTCTATCTCTCTGCTCTCTATCTCTCTCCCTGTCTGACCCACTGGGACATGCTTTTAACAGGTGCACAGACACTGTGCGGGTCCCCCCACCCTCTGATCTGTGTCCCTCTCCCACAGCTCTGAGCGATTCTTGAGCTTCAAAAGGCACATTAATTACTCTAATGAGGTCAGGAGAGACCCTGCATCTGCCATCTGGAGCCAAGAACACACTGCACACCCTCCAGCCCGGCTGCCTCCTGCCCACCCAGTGGGGCGGGGAAGGGTGCCCCTTGCTTCCAGGCCCCTGTGCCTGTCAGCGCCTGTCAGCCTCACTGCATCCCCCTGCATTAGTGTGGAGTAATTGGCAGCCCCCTCCAAGGTTAATGCAATATTAGCAGGAAGTTCTCAGTGGCTAAAAGCTGGGAGAGGGGCCTGTCAGCACGAGATGAAAGGCCTGGATCATGGCATTTTGAGGGCCCCTGTGTATGCACATGAGGACGGGAGGGGCTTCTAGCACATACCTCTCACAGACACAGCACGTGACACAGACTATCACACATAAGGGATAGACACAGGACACACATGCACACATACTGCCTGCAACAAAGCCAGGGCCTGTGCCAGATCAGGGTGCACAACCCATAGCCCAGCATCCTTGTGGCCCTCCCACCACTTCTGCCCCCCTCCACATGCCCACTGGACATGCAGCAAATCTGTCCCCTCTGCTGTGGGCAGGTTAGGGTTTCCTACTCTTAGGTGACCGCTGTGTGGCTTCTCTATCTTGGGAATGGGGACAGGTGGGAGCTGGACGCTGGATGCCTCTGGCTCATTAAAGCAGCAGCTTGTGGCTAGCTGCCTCAGACCAGTGGTGGGTGGTAGTCATGTTGTCTTCCAGGAACTGGGAGTTCTTTATGTGTGTGTATATATATGTTTTTATTGGTTTTTAGAGAGGAAGGGGAGAGAGAGAAACAACTATCAGTTGCCTTCAGTATGCCAGGTCAGAACGTAAAACCTGTGCCCTGGCTGGGAATTAAACCGGCAATCGTACATGGAACGACACCCAACCAACTGAGCCACATCGGCCAGGGCAGGAGATGGTGGTTCTTCTGCTGCCTCTAATGTGGGTTCCCTGGGACATGGCCCCAGCATCCATCAGGGCCGCATTGCTCTCACCTAGGGTCATCAGGTGAGGTAGCTGTGCCCTCCTGGGGTTCCCAGCATCCCAGTTCTGATTCCCCATCCTCTCTGGTGGCTCAGTGCCCCTCATACTCCCTGGAGGAGTATGAGCTTCCCTCCATCCCATCATGTCCTAGTTCTGGGCAGGTGTGGCTGTGCAGGTGCACCCAGACCTGTGCTACTTAGCACAGTAGCCATATGTGGCTGTTTACAGTCAAAGTAAGAAATTAAAAGCCCTGTTCCTCGTCATACTGGCCACATTCCATGTGCCCAGTAGCCATGGGGAGCTGGGGGCACTTTTATGGGACAGTGAAGATCTGGAACGTTTCTACCCTCAAGAAAAGTCTAGCCCCAAACTGGTGGGTTATCACCATGGAGGATGTGTGTCTGTTCAGGCCTAGGGCTGGGAGGGTGGGAAGGAAGGAGGTTAACTAGCAGGGGTGTGGGGCCTGTTCAGTCGCTGGCCTTGGCAGTTGCAGGAATCTTAGGTCCTGGCTGAGATTTCAAGGGCCTGGCTGGACACGAGGGTGGGAAGTCTAATTTATCAGCAAGAGAATGGGATACATTTTTATTTTCAATGACAGAAGCCACACCCCCACAGCCTGGTGGAATTCTTCATCCCAAGGGTGGGCTGGGCTGGTGCAGAAGCCCTCGCCCTGCTCTGACCAGGGTCAGTGGAGCTCCCTGCCTTCTGAAGCCACCATTCTTCTCTGCCAGAAATCTACCTGACTGAGCTGGGGCATCTGAAAACCACTGGAGCCAGAGCAGGCTGCAGATTTGGTCTAATTTATTCTGTAATGAGAATTGTTCCCTGTATATTTTTAGCCTTCTTCACAGTGCTGTGGCCTTTGAAGGCTGAGGGATGCTGGACACTGATCCCCACCCTGGGGACTTGTCCAGTGGACCAGATGGCAGATGATGGGTAATAAGTACTGGGTGGTGGGTGAAGGCTCAGTGGGTGCTGGACTGGGTAAGTGGGTGGTGAGTGATGGGTAAGGGGTCAATGAGCAGTGGGTGCTGAGCATAGGCTAGGTGCCAGGTCTGGTCCGGCTGGGACAAGATCCTTTCTGAGTCTGAGCCATACACTGGAGCCCAAGAATGCAGACCCGTTAGATGAGGAAAGACCCTCATCGAAGACCCTGTCCTGGGGCTGACAGAGAACCCTGGATGACCTTGACCCTGACTGAGCATTAAACCCAAAACTTAAACTTTGTCCCTACACTGAGCCTGAAGTCCAACTCTTTTTTTTTTTTTTTTTTTAAGTCCAACTCTTGACTTCAGAGGAAGCTTACAGCAGAGTGACCCCTGATCCCAGCTGATCCTCTTGGCTGTTGAGGATGGAGACTGGGACAGCCCCCAACCCTGGGAGGGGACAGGGCCTCTTGGGTGCCCATAGCTGGTTCCAGCTGAGCCGGGGTCTCCATGAACAGCCGGGCAGCTGTTCCTGTACCTCTACCCTTGCCTTGCCTGGGGCCAGGCCTCAGAGCTGCCCAGCCCTCCCCTCCATGAGCCCCTCCAGGTGCAGAGAGATTGAATGGGGGACACATGTCTTTGTTCCTATCCCTGCTCCAGCTCTGACCTTGAGAGAGAGACAAGAATAGAAGGAAAACAAAGCTTCAACTCAGATCTGCTCTGAGGAGGCAGTGGTGGCTTTCACAGAGGTGGCCCCTGCGTGCAAATGAGCTGACCCAATGCTGGCCTTTTTGGAGTAGGTCCCCTCTGCCAGTGGTGTCCTGCCCGATCCCCTGTGCAGGGGAAGTGCTGCTGGGTTTGACAGCCCCACCCCATCTGTGAGGTCCTATAAAGTAGGAGGGTTCTCCAATGGCCGAGGAGACTTCTGGAAAGGACCCCTCTGCCAGACAGGACGCTGGGCTGGGCCAGGCATGCTGGCACTCTGGGTACATGCAGCACGTTCCGCTTGGGCCAGCTACTAGGTCTCTGCTTAGGATACTAGGTCTCTGCTTAGGAAGTGGCTGCCCCTCTGTTTCCCAAAGAACCAGCCAGCCAGCCAGTTGGGTTGAGCCCTTGCTCCAGAGATGTCCGGAGAGTTTGTCTGAAGGCCCAGGGCACCACTGGTAGACAGGTTCTGGGCCTCCTGGGCTTGCCCCAACCACCACTAATAGGCAGGTTCCTTCCTCCTCAGAGTCATTGGGCCAGCCCTGGGATGGACATCTGCAGTCAGGTCAGAGGAAAGGACCCACAAGACAGAACAGAATGAGCTGAGTTCCCCTAGAGGACAGAGGGCTGAAAATCTTATCTTGTGGGAGGTGGAGGCCCAGGGTCAGACGAGCCTTGAAGGAAGAACAGAATTTCAATGAGAGAAGGATAGATACTCCAGGTGCAACCAAGCAAAGGCTGGGAAGTGTGGCTGGCAGAGAAATGGGGGCAGGAAGAAGCTTAGGGGACAACACAGTGAGGTGTGTAGCTGGGATGGGTCTTATTCGAAGGTTAGTTTGCCCACCTCTTGCCTCTTATGGTCCCTGGGAGGAGCTGCAGCCATCTAGATGGGGACCTTCCAGTTCAAGAGCTCTTGGCTCTGGACCCTGCAGCAGGCCTGGGTGAGGGAAACAAACCAGAGAAGCAAGACCTGGCTGGGCACCACTGGTATTTAACATTCAGCACTTGGTGACAGCATAACCACAGGCTCAGTCTGGTGAAGCTGTGGCATGCATAAAGACAGAACTATGCCCTACGGTTTTGCTCAGTAGATAGAGCGTCGCCCTGTGGACTGATGGGTCACGGGTTCGATTCTAGTCAAGGGCACAAATATCAGTTGCAGGCTCCATCGCCAGCCTTTCCCATTCTTCCCTTGTCAGACGTCTCCTGCTTGTCGACTTATCTGCTGAAGATGCCAAGGTATGGACTCCTGTTCCATTTTCTGGATGAAAAAACAGGGGTCCAAAGAGGTGTGACTGTCCTGTGGGCTCCCAGGGGGCCAGCAGTGGACTTTGGTTAGCCCGACTGCAAAGGTCTCCACCAGGTGCCCTGGCTGGTTTGGCTCAGTGGATAGAGCGTTGGCCTGCGGACTGAAGGGTCCCAGGTTCGATTCTGGTCAAGGGCACATGCCTGGGTACTGGGTTGCAGGCTCAGTCCCCAGTAGCGGGGTGTGCAGGAGGTAGCCAATCAATGATTCTCATCGATGTTTCTCCCTCTGAAATCAATAAAAATATATCTCCCTTCCTCTCTGAAATCAATAAAAAAATATATTTTTAAAAAGCCTCCACCAGGTGACTGGAGAGGTGGAGTGGGCTCAGCCTGGTTTAGGATTTGGGTTTGAAAGATGGGGGTGAGCCATCCCTGTTCCTCCTGCTCTCTGAACTGCCAGGCTCTGCAGATGGGCTTGGTGGCCTGAATGGAGGTGACAGAGAGGAACTCAGGAAACCTCGATCATGGCTACATGGTGATGATGGGATCTCTGGAGCAGGACCCTGGGGGTCCAAGCAACCAGACCAAGGACATGGACGGGGGAGGTGTCTGGGAAGCTTTGGCCGGGGCTGGGGGCGCGGTTGAGGCAGGAACCCCCGCCCACCCCCGCGTGGCCTGGGCACGGCAGGAGGGG
>NW_006291485.1:1599351-1604845 GCF_000327345.1 Myotis davidii | reverse complement strand
GCTGCTGCCTGTGCTACTTCTGCTGCTCCTGCCGCCGCCGCCGCCGCTGCCCTTAGCGCGCGCTGAGGACGCCTCCCGAGCCAACTCGGACCGCTACGCAGTCTACTGGAACCGCAGCAACCCCAGGTGAGCACGGGTGGGAACGGGGCGCTGGGGGACCCCAGATGCCTACCCCCGGGCCCGGCCTCCCCACCCTGAGCTTGGGTGTCCCGTACCCCAAACTCGCTGTTTCTGGAGTGGAGGGTGCCCGGTCCCCGGGGAGCCCCCAGGGAGTCCCGGCACCCCCGGAGTTTGGGGTACTCGTGCTACTCATGCATTCCCCTTCCAGGGTGCCCTACTGCCATGCAGTCTTGGGGACTTGCGCCTGCATGTCCCAGAGCGCCGCCATCCCCAGGAGTTTGGGGATCCCCTCTGGCATCCTCAGAAGCTGTGCAGCTTCCTAAGTTCCTTTCCAGACTTGGGGGACTCCATCCCTTGAGGCTCTCCAGGGAAGGTAACCCCCTTTCAGAGTTGGTGGGGCTCCCTCGGGACCTTGGCACTGAGCTGCACCTGGAGATGGGGGACCTTGGCCCCCTGGGTCCACAGGTACATCCTGCCAGCAGGTCCCCAGTATAACTTGAGGAAGTTGGAATGTACTTTTTTACTGACCCAGGTCCACCTGCACTCTAGGGTTTCAGGTCCAAACTTTGTAGGTCGGGGGAGACTGAGGTACCTAGGGAGCTGGGGGTCAGTCCCAGGAGTCTTGACGGGTAATACCCTCGCCAATCCTCCTAGTGTTTGATGGGAGAAACTGAGGGGCAAAGGGGATGAGCAGGTGGCTCAAGGTCAGGCAAGGGAGCAGAGCTGGGGCAGCGACCCAGGTGGCCTCTTTCCTAGCCTGCCGAGGTGCCAACGCCTGCCTGCCTGCCTGCACAACCTCCTCAGTGCTGGGTGCTGAGTAGAATCTGGGGGGTAGCAAAGTGAGAACATGAGAAAAGTTTGCTGGTGACTGACCACATCCTGGACATTAGCAGAAGCCTCTCTCTGGGCTGTCCCTTGAAGGCTGGAGTAGTCTAGGGGTCTCATGGAGATAGGGCTCCAAGGTCCCATGGCTTTATTACCAGCTTCAGCACTCATGGTCGCTTTCCCATGGCGGCAGGGCTGTACATGGGGGTCTTAGGTGGCCAGCCTCCCAGCTCCCTGCCCCTCTGCCACTGATCACTTTCTCTTCATTTCCAATTCCTGCCGTGTTCCTTTCTAAGCCTGCCGTCCCCCCCACTGTTCCCTGCTGTCCTCAAGTCTTTGGGCCGAAAGTTGCATAAAGGGCAGTCTTTGAGGCAGGCTGTGGGACAAGGGTGGCCAGTGTCCGCCGTGGGGGCAGGGAGTACGCCCAGACACTCCCCTCAGTTGCCCAGCTGCAGGGTCGGACCCTGGAGCCCAGGATAGAGACCCCATGCCAAGGAGGGCTGGCCAGGCCACCTTGGACCCCTTCCCCTCATCACTGGCCCCGCTGGTCACATGTGGGTTTGATTATGGTTATTCCCTGAAGCTGGCTGAGCAGGGAGCCCAGCAGGCAGTGCTTCCCGGCCCAAGTTTTTGGTTACGGCTCCAAAATCCCTGTCCCTGTCATGGCCTGTCCTTTGTTCTAGCAAATGCCAAACACATGAGGAGCTGCAAACAAACCAGGACGAACCAGGGTGAATTGGGACAGATGGGGGTCACTGAGGCAGCCCTCTGCCCATTCTGCCACAGGGCTGTGCTGCTGGCAGGATCCTGCCAGGGAAAGGAGGTGCCCAGTCCTGGCTCTGCTGCCACTTGGTCACCACTGTTGCTGACCCAACAGCCCCGCTCTGAAGAGCCGCCTAAGGGGATGGCCTTGCGTGTCTGGTGCAGACCCTGGCCGGCATACCTTTCTCACCTCCCTCTCATCCTCCTGCCTGGGGTGTCCCAGGTGGGAG
Source organism: Myotis davidii (assembly GCF_000327345.1). NCBI lineage: Eukaryota > Metazoa > Chordata > Mammalia > Chiroptera > Vespertilionidae > Myotis > Myotis davidii. The sequence continues at coordinate 1,602,908 of NW_006291485.1, read as the reverse complement.
GTGACCCCCCCGACAGCTTGTGATGGGAGTGGGGGTTGGATGGGACCAGATCGGGACTCTATTCATTGCTGAAGTTGGGAGCTCTTCCAAAGGGGACCTTGGTGCCTGGGGACCCCTTGGGAGGTTTAGTGCCCAGGGGTGGCTGGACTGGAACCTGTGCCCAGTAATGGGTATCTCAGAAGGAGGGGTGGTGCTGGGCCGCAGGGTCTGAGGGCACCCAGGAATGCAACTTTCCCAAGGGCACCCAGTCCAGGGACCACAGCCTGGGGAGGGGCACAGGGTCGGAGAGCAGGCCTGAAGAGTGAGGTAGTCCCAGGAACAGAGATGAGAGACAGGCCTGGTTGGAAGAGCCAAGGATGGGGTCAAATCAGAGAGATTGGTGGCTGTGGCAGGCTGAGGAGACAGAAACGAGAAGAGGGGGTGGGGTCACTGAGCCTCAAAGAGGCACACACAAAAGGCACTGAGGAAGGGGACAGAGCTAGGGCTGGGCAGCTCGAGGCGGGGACAGACAGGCAGAAGAGCAGAGCATGAGTGGCGGCTGCGCTCAGGTGGAGATGGACAGGCACTGGTGGCATTGCGGTGAGGCCAGCTGCCCTCGCATGGCTGGGCCTGGTACCTGCACTGAGGTAGTAAGTGTGTAGCTTTTTCCCAAGTTATGTTCTGCTGTGCAGATATTTCCTTTGGCCTGCGGAGTTCGCAGAAGAGGGAGCCTCGCACCTACCTCTACTGCTGTCGTAGGGTGGGGTCTTGTCGCCAGTCCAGCCACCCTCCCCTGGCACTCCCACCAGCTGCTATCCATTGCTGGTGTCTCTGAGCCTGTCCCCAGCTAGGTTGTGCTGGGCCAGGGTTCTGGGCCAGCTGCCCTCACCTGGCTTGGCCATTGGCCGAATGTGGGGCTACCTGTGCATTTGTGCACATGGGGGGTGCAGGGGCTGCAGGATGTATTTGTTGAGGTGTGTTCTTGTTCCTGACATACAGGGTGTCCTAGGGACCCCGGGAGGTGCATGTCTGTGTGGCAGGGTGATACATGTGCCTACCTATGTATGGCGGCCCTGGCTTGTTTGCACATGTGTCTATGTGATTATGCCCGGAGTGCACACGTGTGGAGGGTGTAACACACATTTGCAGGAGTGTGTCTGTGTGTGGAATGTGTGCGGTGTCTGGGGGTACATATGCCTATCTGCATGTGCATATTTGTGCATGGGGAGAATGTATGTGTTTGTGTGTTGTGTGCACATGTGTGTCTTTAGTGTGTCTGTGGAGAGCACATGTGTGTCTGCATGTGCAGTCTGGCTCTGGCTGTCCCAGGGCCTCACTGATGGTGGCACAGTATGCTTCCCTGCCCACCCTTCACCTCCTCTTTGGGGCAGGTGGGTCCCTGCTGATCCCTCGGGTCCCATGCTGCCTGCGGTGTAGAGCAGCGGTCACCAACCTTTCGGACCTCACGGACCACCAGTGGTCCGCAGACCATTGGTTGGCGGCCGCTGGTGTAGAGGGTTCCATTGAGGTTGACAGCGGGTACCATGCAGGGTACCTGCCAACCCTCATACTCCCCACTTGACTGGAGCACCTCAGCAGACTGGACCCAGCCTTGCCAACCTGGGTGGGGGCTCTGGGCTTAGTCCCTACCCCCGCCAGGCATCTCGGGCTTTTGCCACCCTCCCCTGGCCCTCCAGATTACCCACATTTCCTCTCAAATGGCCTGGTGGGAAATGTGGGCTTGGGGAGGATGTTCCTGTGGTGTAGGTGTGGGGCCCCTAGCCGAATCCCCTTCCCTGCTGGCCTTGCCTGGGCCTCTGGGGGAGGTGGCTCTGAAGGGGCGATGCTGTATTTTGCTGCTTGAGGCTTTTTTGTTTTGTTTGAAAGAAACTCACCCTCTGAGGCTTAAGAGGCTTGGAGAGCGAGATCAATGGGTCTGGGGGCCTGGGGCCAGAAGGTGGGGTCCAGTAGGCGTGGGAGGGTCTGGACTTGGATTTATGGATCCTAGAACCATAGGTGTGATCTCAGGTGGGCAGCTTGGCTGCTCTGAGCCTGTGTCTCCTCCATGAAGTCGGGGCTGGCAGGCTATGCCCCTCAGCAGATGGCAGTAGGAGTCTTTTTTTAAAAAATATATTTGTATTGATTCAGAGAGGAAGGGAGAGGGAGAGAGAGATAGAAACATCAATGATGAGAGAGAATCATTGATCAGCTGCCTTCTGCACGACCCCTGTTGGGGATCGAGCCTGCAACCCAGGCATGTGCCCTTGACCGGAATCGAACCCGGGACCCTTCAGTTCACAGGCCGACGCTCTGTCAACTGAGCCAGACCAGCTAGGGCATGTAGTAGGAGTCTTAAGGGGCACAAAGAGGAGAAACCGAAGCAGTCCCTGTGGGCAAGAGGAGGGGCCTGCAGGCCCCCAAATCCACAATGATAGTGATGTTCCAGGAATAGGTGACATGGCCAGCCATGCCCCACCTGGGAGGGAGCCCAGGCCCCCACCAGGTGGGAGTGACTCAAACTGCTCCATTCAGCCCCCTTGCACTTGCTGTCCCCACCATGCTGCTCCCATCCTAGATTGATGTGTGAGCACAAATCAGACTGAACTTGGTGGCCAGCCAGACCCCGCTACAGGTGCACACGCCTGTCCCTGCACCCACCTGGCTATTGTAGGCACTTGGTCTCCTATGCCTCAGTCTCCCTGTCAACCCAAGGATGTTGACTTCAAAGGGCTTAATTCACTGCACAGGTCAAGTTACCCCCTCGCCCAGCCCACACCCCAGCCATGCAGCCCCCTAACCCACCCACCCTGTGCCTCCATTTCACAGACCCAGATTAAGTGAGTCATCCAAGGGCAGGGGTAGCCAGGCCCAATTGGGCATCGCCCCCCTCCAAAAGGCAACCGGGTCTGGGGCTGGCCAAGGAGTGTCAGAGACACTGGGTGCATTCTGGGGGAAGACAGGCCTATGCCTCTGGGGCATGTCTTACTGAGACTGAGGCCCAGGGCTGGAGCTGATTCTGTGTCCCCTCCCCACCTATTGTGCCCACCCTGTACTCAGTGTATCCCCTGCACCCGAAAGGCCATACATGTTGTGTCCAACCCTGCATTACTTGGGGCCCTAATTTCCCCTGAGGTCCCACCCAGCCGCCCAGTCCTGGTGGCCAGGCCTCAGATGGAGAAATGTCTTCTTGGCCCCTGGAAGGCCTAGGGGTGGGCACTGAGGCCTTAGGGACCTCACTGGGAGCAGCAGGCAGGGACAAGTGGGCTCTGCCCCACTAGGGTGCCAGATGGGCACCCAGGGCCTGGGCGTGCTACCCACCTCACCAGTGCCTCAGTTTCCAGTCTGGGAAGTGCCCCCAGCATTTTGGGTGAGATCCTTAATTAGTTGCTTTGCTATTAGCTCCTAATGACTTGACAATTGCCCAATTGGAGCTAATTAGCAGCTTGCTAGGTGGTGGGAGAGGGGGCAGTTGGCAACGTTGGGGTGGCCATGAAGGGCAGGACAGGGAGCCCTGGTCAGTGAGGGATCACCCAGGGCTGGGAGGGCTGCCTAGAGGAGCAGACTTTGGCAGGGTGATC
>NW_006291485.1:1582828-1598668 GCF_000327345.1 Myotis davidii | reverse complement strand
GGCGGGGGTGGGAGTGGGAGCAGGAGGTCTGAAGCCTGGGGAGCCCTCTACCTAGGAAAGATCCCAACTCAGCCACTAACTCCTTGGTGAGAATTTCTTCTCTATCTGCTGCAACCACAGAGTATTTTCGTATCAAGCCAAGGCCCCAGTGGAGGAAATGAAGGCTTTGTATTGCATGCACCAGGACCCGGGTCCCAGGCTCAATTTTGGGGCTGGGGCTCTCTAACACACAAATAGGGGTGAGGCGCCTGCCCTCGGCTTGCTACCCAACTTGGAACTGGGAATTGTGTGTGTGTGTGTGTGTGTGTGTGAATCCTTACCTGAGGATATTTTTTCCCATTGATTTTTATTTTTTTATTTTTTTTATATATATTTTATTGATTTTTTACAGAGAGGAAGGGAGAGAGATAGATAGTTAGAAACATCGATGAGAGAGAAACATCGATCAGCTGCCTCCTGCACATCTCCTACTGGGGATGTGCCCGCAACCCAGGTATATGCCCTTGACCGGAATCGCACCCGGGACCTTTTGGTCCGCAGGCCGACGCTCTATCCACTGAGCCAAATCGGTTTCGGCTCCCATTGATTTTTAGAGAGCATGGACCGGAGGGGGAGAATTAGAGAGAAGCATTGATGTGATTCAAATCAATTGGTTGCCTCCTACACTTGCCCCAACCATGCCCCAACCGGTGCCAGAGAAGGAGCCTGCAACTGAGGTATGTGCCCTTGACCAGAATCAAACCCACCATCCTTTAGTCCAAGGGCCATAGCTCTATAGAGCCAAACCAGTGAGGGCACAGCTGTCACTATTTTAAATCCAGGAAGGGGGAAAATGGCCCATTTAAGGGGGCTGGGGGTGGGGCTTCTCCTGGGACTCGCCTCTTTTCCCCATGTGGGGGCCACTTTTTGCTCTCCAAGACTCTAACACCTTGAATCCTTGGCCTTTGTTTGCTCAACAAATATGTATTAAACACCAAATATGTATAAGGTCTGTGTGGGTCACCAGGAAGGAGTGGAAAAAGAGGCTACCCTCCTTGTCCAGGAGGGCAGACAGTGGACTATGTAGAGGTAAAACTATGATGATATCGTAATGAGATACATGATGAGGTTGGGGAGGCAGGGGAAACCATTCCAGGCAGAGGGACGAGTGTGTGCAACAGCCTAGGGCGGGAACGGGAACAGCCAAGAGGCTGGTGTGGCTGGAAGGCAGGCAGAGGGTGATAAGGGGGAGTGTGTCAGGGCCACACGGGCCTCGTGGGCCTGGGAGGGCAGTTTGATTCTGAGCAGTGGAGAGAGTTTTGAGCCACTGGGTCACAGAGTCCGACTGTCATTCAGAAAAGAGCCCCGGGTTTGGGGAGACAAGGAGACGGACTGACCTGGTGGGGTACAGATGTCTGGCTTCTGAGCCAGCAAAGAAAGCAGCCTTGGTGTCTAATGCTTTTCAGAAGGTGAAGAGAGAATGATGGTAGCATCTGGTGCAGTGGGAGGGAGGGGGTCAAACGTAACGGGGGACACAGGCAGAGGTGGAGAAAGGGTCACGCTGTGGCCCCACTTTCCCAAGTCCACTCTGGTCTCAAGAAAGCCAGGCTCTCTTTCAGGCTATGTGTGCATCCCCGGGCATTGTGCCAGGGACAGGAAGGGGAACTGAGGCCCAGAGGTGTTGGGGGCCAGGATGGCAGCCCTTCCAGCCTGGCACCCCCTCCTTACTCCCCTACAGGGCCCTGCATAGGTACTAGCCAGTCCCCAAGTGGGTGCTTGGCTGTCTGCCGCTGCCATCGATTGGCTGATCAATGGGGCTTTCAGTGGGGCCAGGAAGGAGTGAAAATGACTCTTCAAAAAGCCTGGAGCAGCTTCTGCATCAATCAAGCCCAAGGGGCTGAAGGACAGACCAGGCCTGGATAGCCTTGGGGCAGCCTGCGGGACGGGCAGAGTTCAAGGCTGACCCTGTCTCAGCCTGACCCTGGTCCCACCCAGCCTGATCCCCCTTCCTGAGGCTAGCTGCCAGACACATTTATTCTACAAAAGCCTTCCCACCTCTCTGGAGGTGGAATGAGCTCCCGATCCCTGGACAAACCCAATAGAATGGGGAAGAGGCTGGCGAGAATCTGCTCCTTCCTGTTCCCAGAACTGAAATTCTGGCAGCCTGGATCTTAGTGACAGACTTGAAATCACTGCTGTAGTGATGGATGGGGAAGCTGAGGCACAAGTGAGCAGGGTCTTCTGCCTGCCTCATTCCCACTTCTGGGGGGTCCTGCCCTGCCTGGTGCAACATCTCAGAGGGCCAGCCCCTACCATCTGATAATTCTGTTACCCCCTCAGGTGCCAGCTGTGCCAATTAGTGCTCCTGGCATGGGGGTCACATAGAGCTCCCTCCCACGGGCTGGGGCTGCTCGCAGGAAGAGCACAGAGAGTGGCGTGGAATCCCAGCAGCTTGCACCCTCCCTGCTGCCCACCCTTTTTCCTTGCCTATACAGGGAGGAAGAAGACGGCTGCCTGGGGGAGCCTACACTCCAAGCACGGTGCTTAGGCTTTTTATGTGCTAATAAGCCCCTCTTGGGAGGCCCCCTGTTGTCTCCTTCTGCGTTTACATGACAGAGACCCTGGGGACCATGTCTGGATGATCTAAGAGCTTCTGGTGCTGTAACCCAAGGTGGTGATGGAAGGGGAGCTGCCCGTCTCTGGCTCACCGACCTCCATCCTCCCAAGACAAGGCTGGGTCAAGAGGGCCTTCAGCGGCCAGTCTAAAGGAACCTCCCTGGCAAGGCCGGGAGTCCGGGCTGGGAGGCGGAGATGTCATGGTCGGGGAACCGGTGTAGTGACCAGGAGCTGGGGGGGCAGCTGCCTGATCCTGAGGCTCCGGTCTGGGGTCACACGGGATGGATGGGGTAGGGCTGGGACTGAAGCCAGGACACTGAGCTAGGCCGAGGGAGTGCCTGAGGTGCTCTTCACTCCGCCCCACCACCTGCGGGGACACTGAGGCAGAGCTTGCCCAGGGGAGGCCAGAACTCCGGGCCTGTGTCCCCACGCCACCTTGCGCCTTCCTGGCCGGCGGATCTGCAGGAGGAGAGCCAAGGAAGCTGCATCTGATGGGCAGGATGGGGGGTTATCTGGAGGAGGGGGTGTCGAAGTCAAGCCGTAATAACGTTTCTGGAGGACTTCCTGGTGGGGGAGCAGCTTGTGTGGAGCCTGTTTGCCAAGAGGGGCCCAGATGTTGGGCCTGAGGGTGGGGATGGTGTGTGTGTGTGTGTGTGTGTGTGGGTGTGTGGGTGTGTGGGGGGTGTAGCTGCTTCCGAATCACTTGGCACTTGCTCGTTTGCATGTTGCCCTGAATGCGGTCCCTCACCCTCAGCTCCAACCACGTTGAGGCCACGGGCTCAGGCGCCTGCCAGCTGACCGGTCTGCTGGGCCAGGGACTTGCAGGGTGGGGGGTGGGCGCCAGACCGGGGATCGTGGGCTCGCACCCTCGAACCTTCCTCAGCTTCCGCCTAGCGGTCTCCTAAGACCGCCTCCAACCCCGTGCTGGTTTTCTTGGATGACTGTGCAAAGCTAAGCACTGCTTCCTTTAAATACACTTATAACATGGGACACATTTATTTTGTAAGCCTGGGCCTGGATTGAGCCACTGTATTAATGTCGGACAATGTGAGCCATAGCTTATTCAGGTTATTTATTAGGGGAAAAAAAGGAACTGGAGGAAGGAGAAGGGGTGAACATATTACATGTCCTAACAATGATCCACAAAACTTCTTTCATCTTCTTAAAACTGTAACCTACTGAAACTAGATATTGATTATAAAGTCTCCTCATATATTTGATTATTTTTCAAATATTTGTAGACTGTGTTGGTTTGTTCGGCCCCGCTCCTTGTCCCGCGCTGGCCTCTGTCCCGGGGTGGGGGTCAGCCTCTTGGGTGGGCTCGTTATCCTCCCAGCAAGCCCTGGAGGCCCACTGTCAGAGTCCCCATTTTGCAGATTGGGAAACCGAGGCTCAGAGTGCGGCGGAGAACATATATATATATATATAACCTCAGCCTCGGGATCAGCACTGGACCTCTGTTCTGGGGGAGCCGATGACCCAACCATCAGTCTGTCCCACACTGAGACCAACGCTGCCCACCCCACAAAGCACTGAGGGGGTAAACTGAGGCACACTGAGTCTAGTGGGAGAGTGGAGTTTGGTCAAAGCCAGGGGAGAGAGCAGAGCCCTTGTTCTGCCCAGTACATCCTGTTTGGGGCAGGAATCCCCCTGGCCCTACCCCTGCCACACCATCCAACCCCTGCTGCAGGGAAGGGACCCAGCTCCTCAATATTCCGGCTCCTGTTGTGTCAAATTAAACTTCACAAGGCCCCCTCTCCTCCTTTTCTGCTCTGTTTGGACTTCTTTTTAATTCAGGGAAGAAAGGGGTGGAGGCAGGGGGAAGAAAGTGTTTAAATTCAGCCCTGTAATATAAGAAAAATTACATTTTCTTTCTGAGATAGGAGTTTCATAAAGACGATCATTGTAATTATTTGTCCTGTCTCTGTGACAGATGTTATTTTTATTATCTGCTCTTTATCTTCATCACCCAGAGTAAGGGACTTCTGGGGGTTGGGGCAAAGGTGGCAGCTGAAGACAAGAGGACAGTCTGAGAGGACAGGTGGGGACAAGCCTGGCTATAGCTCTGGGTGCCCACAGCTATTTACATGTGTGCTCCCTGCCAGCCCCCTCCCTTCTGATTCGTGGCTGAGCCGTGGCACCATCCCTTCCCCCCTCCAGGGCCCATGTCATGTTGGCCAGGAAGCAGGATCAATAATGGTGACTTAGGTGTGAGACCCCATGTATTTCCATGTGCATATTACCTCCGTAGTGTGGGCTCCAGGAGAAGTGGAAGCAGCTCCCCTTCCATGGTAACTGGCTTCTGTTGTCTCCCAGGTGGGAATAATCATTTTCACAGTATCTCCTGTGTGCCCGCTGAAGCCCAGATGGGGGTGATTTGTCAACAGTAACCCAGAGAGCAGGGATTTGCTCCCATGTTAATCATTTGGTTATACTGAGTTTTGGGTGGTCAATTGAAAACAAACATTTTTATCTATCACCTTTGAACCTGGCTCTGTACATGATGGAGCTAGACACAGACACCTCCAGTTTTGAGGCTAGAGTTCAGCAAAGAGAGGGTCAGGGGACATGTGCAGGAGAAATAAGGGGGGCCCAGGTGGGAAATAAGGGGGGCACTGTATCTGGGGCTTTGATGTATGATTAGGAGTTTTATGGGTGGATCCCCACCTGGGGTCAAGGAAAGGGTACCAGCCTGGGGAAAGGGGTTACAGTGCTAGGAGGTCTTGGCCACCCAGACCCCTCTGCCCCACTAACTCACAACCCATTTCTTCTAGCTGCCACACCACCCAATGCTGTTGACCGGCCCTGCCTTCGGCTAAAGGTTTATGTGCGGCCAACCAGTAAGTACTCAGGGAGTCGGGCAGGGTCCTCATTGAGAATCCACCGAGTGGTCAGTAGAGTCAGGGGATGATCACAGCGCAGCCTACGAAGTCCCACAACCTCAGCAAGGGCAGGCTCGCCCTTGAGCCCCAGTTTCCCCATCTGCAAATCAGGACATTTCAGACCTTCAAGAGGGAAGGTTGAAGCCCATTGCTAAGCACCTCACTGAGGCCATCACCCCCGGGTGTGGGCATCAGGGAAGTTTCCTGAGATGGACCAAAGGGCCTGTGTTCTGAGCTCTTGAAACACCATAGCCACACCCAGAGACAAGGGGACTCCTGCAGCCCTCACCCGAGTGCCAGGGTTGAGACATTCACTGATCAAGTCTGGATAAGCCCCAGGGAGCAGATGGAGGGGTGGCCACTTAGGGTGGGGTCTGGGCTGCTGCTGACTGTTCTGTCTCCTTGTGCCCCAGACGAGACCCTGTATGAGGCCCCTGAGCCCATCTTCACCAGCAATAATTCGTGCAGTAGCCTGGGCAGCTGTCAGCTCTTCCTCAGCACTGTCCCGGTACTCTGGACCCTTCTGGGCTCCTAGTTCTGGCCCATATGATGCCGGCCCCACCTGGACGACCGAATCCAAGACCAAATAGAGACGCCTGGCTCTCCCTCAACTGGTGCTGCCCCCACCTACAGGGGGTTTCTGCCTGCTCCAGAACCAGCCCCAGTGACGGGGGACAGCCAACAGCCCCTGATGCCTGAGGGGCAGGGTGTCAGTACAGCCCCTGGCCAGACCATCTCCTCAGGGGTACTGGAGAATCTGAGAAACTATCAGCGATGTTGGTTTTTTTTGTTTGTTTGTTTATTTTTCATGGTTGGATCAGAAAGGCTTGAATTTTTAATTTAATTTATTCCATGCTGTCGCCAGTGACTTTGAAAGGAAACACATTAGTTTGTGGGGGTGGTGGTGGTGGTCCTTGGCCCCCTGGGGGATGGGGATGGGTAACCCCTAGTCTGGTTGCTCCATTTGTTGGGTCCTGGCTAGAGACCACTGCAGACCCCCCAGATGCCCCAGGACAGGCCAGTATGAGGCAGAAGGGTAAGGGTGAGACCCCTGGATTCTGGCCCAGGACCCTGAACCCACCTCAGATTCTCGTCCCCTCAGCCCCACTCTCCTCATGCCTGGGGATTGTCGCCCAGAGTGAAAACCCATGCTGTTTCACCAGAGGCCCCGGAGTTCCGGCCACTCCGAATTACAGCTCCCCACTGTGTTCCACAGCCTCTCACCATCACCCCTGAGCCCAAGAAGACCTTACATTTCTGTAAATAGAGCCAGGAAGTATATACTGTGGTTTATTTTTACTGTATTCCTGAGGACGAACTGGACAGTTTCCTTTTTTCTCACATCTTCAGGGGGATCTTTTATTTTGGTGGGAGGGTGGGTGGACTTTTTAGAGTAGAAGCCACACTTTGCAATAAGCTTGTTCGTCTGTCAGAGCCCTCTTCCTCTCCTCCGTGACTAATAATGTTTATAAGAAAAAAGAAAACAGGACACTACAAGATGGGGGGTGGACCTGCCAAAAAGAAACCCCCTCCCAAAGACACTTTAATGAAGCAAACAGCACATTTATACAGATTTCATATTTCTACCCACCTTTCCTGGTCTGTGTTTTATATATATTATATATAAATATATATGGTGCACAGCTGCTGGGAGACCACCAGGCGTGCCAGCTGGGGGGGCCTTTTGTAGGGGTTGGCCTGGGTGGTGGTGTTGCCTCGCCTGGAGCTGGCGACAGGGCCTCCCCCTCCCGTCACAATCAACTTTGGATTCTGTATTTTTTAATAATAAAATAAGCATAAACCTCTAGCGTGTGCATCTGTGTTAGGCCTGTGACCCTCAGAGGAGTGCTCTGAGCTAGTAATTTGGGAGTCAGGTCCTTGCTAGGAAGGGGCGTCCTGGAAGAACATCTGGGGAGGATCATGATTGGTTCTTTTGTTCTGTGCATCTTCTAGGCCGGGCCCTAGAATAAGCATTTTATGGGGCATTATATCCTTCCTTGCCACCCATGGGCCTTGGTTTCCTCCTTTTGAGAAATGGGAACAAGCCCCCTATCCCCCAGGGATCCCTGAGAGGATGGAGGGAGGACAGGCGGGGTCTGAGTATGCAGCAGGGGCTTATTAAGTGTCCCTTGGAGCACATGATGGGTTTCTTAGAAACCAAATTCTACCCCTGGCCATTTTGGCTCAGTGGATAGAGCATCAGCCCGAGGATTAAAGGTTCCCAGGTTTGATTCCAGTCAAGGGCTCGTACCTCGGTTGCAGGCTCCATTCCCGGTCAGGCCACGTGCGGGAGGCAATCAATTGATGTGTCTCTCTCACATTGATGTTTCTCTTCTTTCTCTGCCTCTCCCTCTGCCTTCCACTCTCTAACTATCAACGGAAAAATATCCTCAGGTGAGGATTAACAAAAAACACACAAAAAGAAACCAAATTCTGTGACATCTCCATTACCAAGCTCTGCTGGTGTGTGACTTAGTTTCACTAACTGCCCCAGGCCAGGGCAGGGGAGTTTGGCTTCTCTAAATCTCTTTCTGGTTTTGCAAAAGGCATGGTCAGTGGGTTGTGGAGTCCCAGGGGCCTTCTCCCCACCCTAGGCCTGGACGGAGGCACATGGCTGGGGGCTACCCAGCAGGGCTGAGAGTGTGTGGTCTCTGAGGCTGCTCATGCCCTGGTGCTGTTCCTGGGACTGCAGTGTCTTGGGTACAGTTTGCCGAGAGGGAAGGCTCTCAGCTAATGAATTTGGCCGTGCTGAGCTCGGTGACAGGGGCTGCCTCTTAATGAGGCCAACGAACAGCACAAAGACCCCTGTGTGTTCCCCGCCTGCCCCTGCACAGTGGCAGCGGATGGAGTGTGCCGAGTACCATGAGGGGGAACCTAGGGTCCCCCACCACACAGTGAGGACCTCGAGGCCCCAACCCAGCCACAGAGTCAGAGGGACCTAGAGGGAGAGAATTAAATGCAGGAATCATGGGGCTGAATCTTAGCAGTTGATTTTGATTTTGATATTAAAAAACAATCTCTCTATATAAAACCCTAATATGCAAATAGACTGAATGGCAGAACAATCAGTTGCTATGACGTGCGCTGACCACCAGGGGTTGCGTACAGAACATGGCGGGCATCGGCTGCAGTGGGATGGTGGAGCAGGTAAGTGGGGGTGCCAGACCAAGGTGGGGTGCTGGTCGCTATCATCGGGGTGAGCCTCTGTTGGTTACTGATAGTTCTTTGCTCCTGTGTGCTGTGGTCCCGCCCCAGGCACCCCCGGTGCTGTCCCCAATCGCTTGGTGCCATCAGGAGATGTGAGCAGTGGCTGCCAGCCCCAATCGCCGCTGAGGGCTTCTCCACCTTCCCCTGCCTCTGAGGAGCAATCAGGGCAGCAGCCACCGCTCTCACCCGCCGATGGTGCGGGCCCCAATCGCTCTGCTGTCAGTGGGTGCGAGTGGGGCCAGCGCTATCAGCGATGTCAGTCTGTGGGAGCTGTGGCAGTGGGAGCAGGGCTGCCGGCAAAGAGGGGGCCAGGGGGCTGTGGCGGGAGGGGCCGGGCAGGAGTGCGGAGGATGGGCCAAGACCCACCCCTGTGCCCACCGCAGCCTCACAGCCCACAGTTCCTTTCAAGGTGCATGAATTTGTGCACTGGGCCCCTAGTTAGATATAATTTACATGTCACACCATCCATTCATTTAATGTACAACTGCATAACTTTTAGTATATTCACAGGGTTGTGAAACGAGTACCCCTATGTAATTCCAGAACCTTCCATCACCCCTAAAAGAAACCTGTCCCCGTCAGCAGTCACCCTCAGCCACTGACAGCCATGAAGCCACTTTCTGTCTCTGGATGTGCCTGTCCCGAGCATGTCACATGAATGGAATCCCACACCGTGTGGCCTTTATGTCTGACTTCCCTCACTGGCATCACGTGCTCGAGGTCCATCCATGCTGTGGTGAGTGTCGGCGCTTGGCTCCTTTTCGTGGCTGAGGAGTATTCCAGCTGCTGATGGGCCACTTTTGTTTACCTGTTCATTTGCTGAAGGCTTTTAGGTTGTTTCCAGCTTTTAGCGATTCCAAGGATTTTTAAATGATTAGTTTTTATTGTGTGTGTTAATCCTCACCTGAGGATCTTTTTTCCATTGATTTATTTTTTTTAGAGAGAGTGGGAGGGAAGGCGGGAGTGAGGGAGTAGAGAGAGAGAAGAAAGAGAGAGAGAGAAACATCGATGTGAGAGAGAGATATCAATTGGTTGTCTCCAAAACACACCCTGAGGTTCGAACCTGCAACCCTATGGTGTGTGGGCCGATGCTCTAACCACTGTGCACACTGGCCAGGGCAATATTACACATTTATAAATTGCAATATGACAACCACTTATTATTTTTGAGACAGTTTTAGCAGAAAAAATTTCCTTGGAGGCTAAATACAGAAATAGCTGTGTTCCTGGCTCAGGGCCTTGGCACTTGCTGTGTTCCCTGCCTGGTACATCACTGCCCGCCTCTCAGCTCCTTCAGATCAGGTCAGATGTCACCTCTTGACCTCCCTGGCCAAGTGGCCACTCACCCCACACTCCTGGCTGTCAAATCTCTGATTCTTGTCCATCTCCCCCACCGGCTGGGAGCTCCCTGAGGGTAGAGACCGGGTCTGTTGGGGCATCACTGGGACCCAGTGCCTGGCCACAGTCCCCCCTCAGACTTGTCATTTGCCACACGCGCAGACATGCATACATACACATGTGTTGCACAACCCCAGACGCCAGACACATTTGGAGCCCAGGTTTCTCTAAAACCACTCCCGTCCCTCAGTGGCCACTGATCATGGCCTCAGGGGCCACCGTCAGTGTGCAGAGTGGCTGCTCACTGCCCAGGCTGCGCTGTGCAGAGCTGGGGCCCAGCCACACGAGGCCTTGAAGGCCCAGGTGACCATCGGTTTGGGGCTATCGTATGTGGTCTCTGTGCGGAGCTCGTCCACACTAGAGGTTCCAGAGGGAAGTTACTTCCCTCCCGGTGCCCCATCTTGGGCAGGGAATCCAGGAGGCGGGGCGGGGACTCTGAGCTCGTCCTGCCCTTCCGGCTGTTTTGTGGAGCCATACCTCCCTCCTGGGCCCCCTCAGTTCATGGCCGTGTTAGTGTGGGGGCGGGACAGCCTCTCCATCACAGGACAGGGGCCCCACAGCCCCTTCTCCAGCTCCTTCTCTGGGCCCCCAGTGTCCTGTCTACACCCCTGGGCCCTGTGCTTGGATCCCCCTACTGTGACCAGGAAGGAAGGTAGGTACTGTGACCAGGACTGGCTTTTAGGGGTGGGAACAGGCCCCTTGACCACAGCCACAGAACTGGAGGCCCCCATCCCCCCTCCCCCAACTCGGAGGAAAGGCCACAGTCCCAGCAGCTCCAGGCCTCCCACCTGTTCCTCCCAACATCTTCCTACTCTCTGGGGGGCTCCCACCTCCCAACTCCCGGCCTTTGCTCCCCCGGTGCCCCTGCCTGGACCCCTCACCTCCTTTCGGCTTTCCTCACATGCCCCTCCTCAGGCCCTCTTGCCTCCTCCATGGTTTCCTTCTCTGGCATTTATTCATCAGCCCTCAGGCATGCCCCATATTTTCTTTATTTACCTCAGTTTCTTATGGTCGCCTCCTTTAGCCAGGCAGTCCCTGAGGGCAAGGATTTTGTCTGTCTTTGTCACTGCCATGTCCCCAGTTCCTAGAGCATGTCTGGTACACAGTAGTCGCTCACTAAATGCTTAAATGCATGAATGTTGTATATATTTATGTGGAATCTGCATGATTAGGAAAGAGAATTGCATTTCTGGTGTCAGTGTCAGCAACCCCAGCAAGCATCTACTGAGCGCCTACTGTGTGCAGTCAGTGCTGGGCCCTCCCTCAGTCTGTGGCATCAGGGGGAGGATGGTGAGGCCTGCTCCAGTGGCCTCTGAACACCATATTTGGGTGGCTTATGGGCCATGGGAAGAGACCACAGTGTCGGTGACCTTTGTCCAGGTTGCAGGTGGTTGGATGGCCATTAATGAACAAATAAAATGTGAGTTTTTGGCCTGGGGCCTCTGAGGAGCCATAAATCACCATGAAATGACTCACAAGCCAGAAATTAAGTGGCCCCAGCTGGGCTGGTGTGGCCGATGGGGCAGAGGCCATGGTGGGGGGGCAGGAGCCCCTCCTACACACACACACACACACACACACGCACGCACACACGCACGCACGCACACACACACACACCATCTCTCCTCACAGCTGCTGGACTGGCCATGCCATTATTAGAACCACACAGGTGATGATCATTAGGGCTGGGCGTGGACCACGGGCGAGGAATGCTGGGCAATCCAAGTGGTAGGATCGGCAGAGGCACAGAGAACAGACTGAAGGGCAATTCAGGTATGTCTTCCCTCCACCTTTCGGAGGCTGGGAGGGAGGGGAGGCCTGGAAAGCCAAGCAGAGGAGGCGGGGGAGGGGGGGTCGTGCTGCGGGGCACAAGAGGCTTTGGGGCAGAACTGGAGGCCGAGGAGGAGGAGTGGATTGCAGGTGGAGGGCTGCCGAGCCTGCGGACTGGGGCTGCCCCCAGCAGGAGTTGTCACCCAGGCGGGCACTGGACCCTCTGTGCCTCTGCACTGTGGTGAGATGATGGAGGAGAATCCTGCTGGCTTTGCCTTTCCCCCTGCTCTATGGTTGAGGCCAGAGAGAGGGAGAGACCCCTAAGGACCTCCTACCCTACAGCCCCTGACACCCCCACCTATTGATCCAGAAATGGAGGCTGAGATGTCCAGAGATTATCACTGGGCCCTAATGGTGGGGGCACTGAGTGGTCAGGAAACCCTTTTTCCTGTGCAGGTGGGAAAATTAAGGCCCCGTCAGGTACACAGGTCAAGGGGTGAATCCAGGGTGAGTCTAGGCCTCAATGGGATTAGGAGTTGAGTCTGAGTGGGGCCTCAGACAGCCCCAGGGCGTGAGACCAGGCCTCCCCACAACCACTAGCAGGTCTGGGTGGAGGGAGCCAGTCTGTATGCCGCCTCTTTTAGGAAACATTCATTGTTCAGCCCCCCAGGCTGTGTAGGGTACCCCGGGCTGCCCTCTCTTGGGAGCTCTGGCTCAACTCATGGATGGGTTTGGGGGTGTAGAAGCTACCACAGGTTCAAGTCCAGGACTCCCACTGCTGGCTGCATGACTACCTCTCTGGGCCTGCGGCCACAGCGTCTGACTCCTGGAGCAGAAGAAGCTTCCAGGAAAGTCATTTCCCCGCCCTCCTGCCAGCTCCCTCTGGAGCTCCAGCTCCCAAGGGCGCATTGATGGAGGGCAGAGAGGTGGAGGAAGGTACGGGGCTGTCATTGATGGCGCCTATGTGAGCCCCTCTCAACCTCCAAGCCTCACCCAGTGCCTGCTTCCATGCGTATTTTCATGGTCCATTTCTGACTGTACCGAGGAGCTGCCCATTGGACAAGAGGGAGACTGAGGCAGGAGGTGGTCCCAGCACGGAGGGGTCCTAGGGAATAAGAGGAGGTGAGAGGCAGTTGTTCTGGCCTCAGGGTGGGGCAGGCTGGGGAACTGGCTGCTCACCTGGCACCCATTTGTGGGCTCCAAGTGCTCAAAATCCTCTTGTGGCTACTGAGGCTGGCAGGGGCAAGAGGGGGCGCAGGGCAGCCTGGGCTGAGGGTAGGGGCACCCCAACCAAGAATTTGAGATGGGCAGGGACCCCTGAGGATGTCTCTGTCCCCCAGCCTTTCCCCCTGCTCAAAGCCTTGTGGTAGCTCCTCTGAGCCCTCAAAGCAAAGCCCCGCTTCTGCTGCGAGGTCCCGCCCTCCCCACAACTCACTGGGTTGGTTCCTCCCTCGGCAGCCTCCAGGCTGGGCCTCCCCCCCACCCCTCCCTAGAGACTGTTCTCTGCTCTCTGTTCCTTAAAAGAACATCTCACCCTTCAGGTCCCAGCTCTGTGCACAGGGCCTCAGTTCCCCATTTACAAACTAAGGGCGCGGGCTTTGGCCCAGCTACCTTCCCCCTCCAGGACCCCATTTCCTCAACTGTGCAAAGTTCCGTTCCCAGCTCAGCCTCTTTCTCAGTGGGGTCCCACAGGCAGGGCAAGCGTTTTCCTTTCTGGGCCTCAGTTTACCCTTCAGCAATACTTGAAACCCACTGTACAGATGAGAAAGCTGAGGCTGGAAGATGGGCAGGTCAGCCCCAGGCCCCACAGCTGGGACCCTGAGGTGGGTGCCTGAGCTGCCCCTACGCTGGGGGTGGGTGGGGACAAGTTGGCCCTCCCTCCTCAGCCATGCAGTAAGCCGCTCAGGTTCAGTATATTTATTCTTGGCAACAACCATCTGAAGTGGGCTGGGAGGAGTTGGAAGGACTGGCAGGGGCACCTGAGCAGGCAGGTGGGGCTGCTGGACTGTCCTTGTGGGTCCTTCTTAAAAGGTGAAAATTAGAGCCTGTTATTACCTTGACATTGGCGGGCGCCCCTGCATGGGCCCTCCACAAACCCACTCAGCAATGCCCAGCCAGCCCCTCCGTCCCTTGCCTCCCCAGGCCAGGCCAGGCGGCCAGGCGCTCCATTGTTACGGTTTGCAATATCCCAGCCGTGTGTTAATGACCCAGCACCACCTGGGGCCATTATTAGCATCATTCATCGAGCACAGCCCAGGCTTCAGCTCTAGACCCCTGTGGCCTGGGCGGGAAAATGAGGCACAGAGAGGTTCCTGAAGCTCCTGGCTGAGTTTCAGCACCCGCCTTCATGTGTGAGGAATGACTGAAGTACGTTTTAGACATGGACTCCATATCAAGTGCTCTTTGTCACCAGCTAGGTAAGGCTGGAGGCACGGGCCTCATTCTCCAGCGCTCCCTCCTCAAGCAAGGCTGGGTTGGGGGGGTTGGGGGGGCACCCCACGAGTCAGTGTGCTGGCTGGCAGGTCTTTAAATTAAAATACATATATATTCCAGGTAAATAAATGTGACGCACATCCTGGCGACAGGCAGAATTAAGTCCCTTGGATGGGGCCCTGGCAATGAGGGGTAAGGGGTGGAGATGTATCATTGGCTCTCAGCTCCCCACAGCCCCCCATTCTATCCACGACTGTTCAGCACCCCTGCAGCCTGGTGAGGGTGTGGGAAGGAGTACAGGGGGTCAGAGAGTGAGGTCTGGGATCCAAAGCCTGAATTGTGAGGCCCAGGGTCCCATGGCCCTGAGTTTAAGAGCAAATCCAGCCCTAGCCAGTCTGACTCAGTGGATAGAACATCAGCCCGAGAACTGAAGGGTCCCAGGTTTGATGCCAGTCAAGGGCACAGACCTTGGTTGCAGGCTCAATCCCTGGCCCAGGGGTGTATAGGAGGCAACCAAGTGATGTGTCTCCCTCACATTAGTGTTTCTCCCTCTGTCTGTCCCCCTCCCTTTCACTCTCTCTAAAAATCAATGGAAAAATATCCTTGGGTGAAGATTAACAACAACAAAAAAAGAGCAAGTGCAGCTTTTTAGCGAGGTGCCCCTGCGAGTCAAGTGCCCCCCACCTGAACGGAGAAGACCGTGCTGCTCCTCAGGGCTGTGGTAGCACTGGGCACTGGGCATGGCGCAGAGCAGGTTGGAGTCCTGGCCCACCCCGGCTCCTCGCTGGCTGGGGTTAGCAGTGGATCCTTCTTGTGAGGTTCTGGCAGTCCCTGTCTTGTTGGACGCCAGGAAGACCCCATTCCAGCACATGGGAAGGCCCCCATGGCGCATGCACAGCTGTGGGGTCCTCCCTGTCCCCTTCCCTCCACCAGAGCCCCAGTGGGGAGGGGGGAAGGGGTTGGGAAGGGAGCTTTCAACTAAGGAGCAGCTAATCGCCTGGTGAGGACCTTTCTGGGGTCCAGTAAATCTATTATGAAAAGCCTCTAAATGTATGTAAAACCGGCCTCAGACAATCTGGGGATTAGGGCTTGGGGAGGGGAAACCGCGATGCGGCTGGCTGGTGGATTTGTAGAACTGGGGCCCCTGGAGGGTCGGGGGAGGTGGCCCACAGGGGTTGGGGCAGAAGAAGAGAGGCCAGCACCCATTTTATTTTATTTGTAAAGGAAGGAAGGAAGGGAGGGATAGAAACACCAATGATGAGAGGAAATCATTGATTGGCTGCCTCCTGCACGTGGGACCGAGCCCGCAACCCAGGCACATGCCCTTGACAAGAATTGAACCTGGGACCCTTCCGCAGGCCGACACTTTATCCACTGAGCCAAACTGGCTAGGGCAACCAGCACCCCTTTTATAGTTGGGAAAACTGAGGCCCAGACCCAGAATAAAGGGGCCCCTCCCAGGGTACCTTCAGACCCCCATCCAAAGGTGGACAGGGGTGCTGTTCACTGCCTTTCCTTCCCTCACATATGGTGGTGGATTTTCCCATGGCTTCTG
>NW_006291485.1:1577913-1582755 GCF_000327345.1 Myotis davidii | reverse complement strand
GGGGGGTCTTTGTCCTGACAAAGGCGCTAGTGAGCCCAGGTCCCAGCCAGTGAGGAGGAGTCCCTCTGGGGAGGCGTAGGGTCCCAGGGCTACGATTTCAGGGTCCCAGTGGAAGTCACCATGGAGAGGCCCACACCCTTCACCCAGCAGACACGCCCGGCAGAGGCACCTGCCTGAGCCAAGGCTCGGTGGTCAGAGGGAGGAGGCTGAGGCTGGGATGGGAGGGGGCTAGCAGAGGGGGTTTTATTTTCTTCTGAGAGCAGCAGGGGCTCTGGGTGGGCTTTTAGCCCAAGTGGCCCTGGCTTCCCTCCCAGGATGCACTGAGGGAACGTTGGCCCTAAGATCACCTTCCTCTGGAGCTTAGTTCCCCCAGCTCGGCCCCCACCCTGCTTCACGGGTCCTGCCACTGGGTCCTGCTTAAGCTGTTCCCTCCTTCTGGGAGGTCATTCCCCCACCCCTGTCCCCTGTGGAAATCCTTCCATTGGCTCCAGTTAGGTGCCTGGGGAGGAGGGAGAAGACATGCCCTGCACCCCCCATAGCGGAGCTCAGGGCTGCCCTGCAGTGGCCCTGACAGCAGAAGGACTGAGGCACCGGGCAGACAGCCGCTTCTCCGGACTCAGGGATAGCGGGTGGGGCCTTTCCCGAGCCCCTGGTATGGTCTTGGTCCAGCACCTACGTGTACCCGCTAAGCACACCCAGCTGCTGAGAAATGATCAGGCGAGTGATCCCCACGACTCAGCCGGACCCAGCCTCCAAATTCCTTCAGGTCACAGGTGAGGCTGTGTGGCTGGGGCGGGGATTGGGGCCTTTGTAGGCTGCCAGGCCTCGCTGTGTATATACCTTCAAGTGACTGAACTCGCTCATCATCATTCTCAACGATGGCTCGGTGCTGTCCCAGCATGGAGGGGAGTGATGAGGGCTCCAGGTGCCCCCCCCCCTCCCCGCCTGTCTACCAGTCAGGCCTGCCGGGCCCCTTCAAGTCGTCACAGCCCAGCAGCTGTAGCAGGGGGCATCATTCTGGCCTGTCCAGGATGGACTCAAGTGGAACTGATGCTGACCAGTGGGATGTCCCTACTGGCCCAGCCTGCTCACCTTGGGCCACCGCCGGGGCCCCCACCCACTTGCCCTCATGGACACCACCTCCAGTGCTGTATTGCACAGCCTCCGTCCTGGCCACGCAGCTATAGACCCTGCCTGGCCGAGACCGGCACAAAAAGCCACTGGACCCTCAGCAGAGATGCCCCCGTGCCCTGCCTCACTTTCCCCATCTGTAGCATGGGCATGCCTGTAGTGGCTGCCTGCTGGTCCTTTGAGGATTGAATGGGAGCTGTGGGAGCAGAGGTGGGAGGGTGGGCAGAGAAACTCCCAGGACTTTCCCAGGGTGCTTGGCTGGTCCTCTGCCCATTCCCTCTGCTGAGCCTTTGTCCAGGAAATTCGATGTGGCAGGGAGAACGGATCTGCCCATGGCATGAAACGAGCAGAGGCAAATGCTGTTGACCCCTGACCTCGGCCCCCTAATCCCAGTTAAGACCCTCGCTGGGAAGGGGCCCCTGCCCTAGGCTCTGAGGGGGGGCTTCCAGGTCGGGGTTGCAGGGGCTTGGGGGAGCACAGCTGCCCCACCGGCCACGTGTCTATCACCGCCCTGAAGAGGCCCACAGAGGAAACTGAGGGCAGGCAGCGCCCTCGGAAGCCCCCAGGCCTAGGGTAGAATTAGGCCCTGCCAGCTCTAGGCTGGGTGACTAGGGCCAGCTGCCACCCTCTCTGAGCCTCAGAACAGGAAGTTCGCAGGAAGTCTGGCCTGACGTGGAAGTCAGCCCACAGCCATGCGGGGTCTCTGCTTCTAACTGGCCTTGGGCCTCAGTGCACTCCTCTGGGTTGGGGGATGTCTAAGGGGATACATGGCCCAGGGGTCCCCTCGCCTGCACTGTGGGGACCTGCTTTCTGACCTGACCGCCCTCCCCTGCTATAGACTCCTCCATAGCTCCCAGGTCTTTGAGGCAGTTTTTCTGACCTGGACAAGGGCCACAGCGATGGTGGTAACAGTTCTGACCACAGAGCTTCATGACCTGAATTCAAATCTCAGCGCCCCCTCCCTTGGGGAAGCCGTCTTTCCTCTGGGGCCTTTCCCAGTGGACAAGGAGGATAGTAACACCAGGGCTGTTTCAAATATAAAATGAGGGACCCCATTCGTCAGGCTGAGCCCAGGGCTGGGCATATAGCAGGCGCTCAACACATGCAACTCAGGGTGGTGCTGCACTTCAGCCCGGGCTCTGGCCCTAACCTTAGGCCACCAGGAACAAGACCTGCTGCCACCGACCCAGCGGGGCTAGCTGAGGAGCTGCTAAGACAGTTAATATCAGGGTTCACACATGGTGATACTGCCCGAGAAATGCCCCAGGAAGAAAGCGTGAGTGAATGAATGAATGAATGAATGAAGGGAGGGAGGAGGTGTTCTCACTTCTGCTAGCTGTGGTGACTTAGCCTCTTGCCTTCCAGCTCCTTGGAGGCTGCTGCTAGAAGCTTCCACTGAAGATTAAAGTGTTCTCCCTCAATGGCTGGGATGTGTTCTCATGCTTGGGTACCCCTGGGTCCCCGGAGGCCATGTGTCTGTTCCACCCTGCTGGGCCGTTCCCCATGATCAGTTTCAATTTGGCCTGCTCTTTGCCTCTGCAGTGTGACCCTCCCTGGAGGCCGGGTTTGGGAGGGGGAGGCAGTGGCTTTCACAGCCGACCCCACCATGTCCTGAGACCTGCCTCTGTTGCTCCCCCTTTCTGGGCCTCAGTTTCCTCAGGGATGGGGTGAGCAGGGAAGGAGGGGAAGTCTGGGGCCAACCCTGTTTTCATCCAACCTCTAACTTCTCTTGAGAGCCAACTGGATGCCTAGTCCTATGTTGGATGCCAGGGACACAGTGGGAACCAAAGCAGACAAACCTGAGTTCAAGTTACTCAGGGGAAGGGGAAGGGAAGGGCGTTCCTGGCAGAGGAAGAGCCATGCAAAGGCCCTGAGGCAGCAGGGAGTGTCATGCTGTGGAGGAACACGGGGCCTGTGTGGTGGGAGCAGAAAAGGAGAAAGGACCAGGCTGGAGGGTGGGTGAGCCTTGGTAACAATATTGCTCAGTGTTAACTCTCAATATTTACTAGTGCCTACTCTGTACCAAACATCGACCTATGGGTTTTACCTGCCTCACCTTCCTGGAAACTTACAACTGCCCTGTAAGTATACTCACCTTACAGACAAGGAAACTGAGGCCACGGAGGGGAGGTCGCTGGTCAAGGTTACTGAGCAGGTGGGCAGCAGAGCTGGGGTTTGGTTCTGGGGTTCCAGCGTGACAGTGGTATGGATGGTCCCTTCCTCAGCAGTAGACCCTCAGCCACTGCCCTTACCTCCCATCCCCCCCATCATCCCCCCAACTTCACTCCAGGACTCAGGCCCTGCTCCACTTTCATGGGGTGAGGAGGAAGGACATCTGTGGGTTCTGATGCCTCGACTTTGGTTTGAGCCCACCTGCCCTTCTCTGTGACCTGGGGGCAGGCCTGTCCCTCTGGCCTCAGACTCCTAGCCTGTAACGGGGGATTGTGGCAGACACTTCTCTCTCAGACAAGGTGAGCAGGGGCAGGGATGAGGCTGCACCTATAATGGCTGGGAACTCCCTGTGCCTCACACCCTCTCTGGGCCCCATCCCCACTGTGTGCCCCTACACCCCAAGCCCTCTCTGGGCCTCAATCCCACTGTACGTTTAGTGGGTCCCATGCCCTCCCCCCTCCACCCACCCCACACAGTCAGCCCCAGCCACCACTAGGTGGAGCGAGGAGGCCAGTGGAGACCCAGCAGGGAGGCGGATGCCTCAGACACCCGCAAGCTCAAGCCTGCCCAACAGACAGTGGCCCTTGGAGGGAAGCACCAGCTGTGGCCAGACAGATGTGAACCAGATGCCCAAGGGCTGGTGTCCAACACCTGAACTGCGCACAACTGTGACCTTGACCCCCAACCTCTGACCCTGCTGCTGCACCCGAGACGCCCATGTGGAGTTCAGAATCTCCACCTCCTGATGCCTATCCATCCTTACTTAGTCTGGCAGCCGGGCATATGGGCAGCTGGGGAAACTGAGACTGGATGCCTGGCCAGGGGGTGTGAGCTGTGAGCACCCCTTGAGTTAGGGCGCGGTTGAGGCTGAGCGAGAGTTCTGAGTCTGAGGCCCCACCCACAGGCGAGGCCTCAGTGACCCGGGAGACAGGTGGGCTTCTCTGAGGAGGTGATGGCCCAGCTTAAATCTGAAGTATGAGAAGTATCGGGCAGGGGTGAGCACTAAGGGACGGTTTGCTGTGGCCCCAAGGTAGGGACCAGCATGTTTTGGGAAATGACGACCAGGTAAAGGTGGGTCAGGGCCAGCTGCCATTCCCAGGCCTTTATAGGCCAATTGGGGGAACTTGAGCTTTTTGCAGAGGGTGCTGGGGAGCCATCGTGGGTGAGAGCAGGAGAGTGACATAATCTAAATTACTTTGTTCCACAGCTCCCTGAGGCTGCCGGGGACGGGCTCTGGGGGCAGCCATGGAGGCTGGGAGGACCAGAGAGAGGCTGGGTGGGGTCCAGGTGAGGTCTGTGTAGGAAGTGGCTGGGGCCCTGGTTCAGGAGGAGAGCAGGAAGCTCAGAGATGGGGGTGACCTGAGTGGGCTCCGGCGCCAGGCAAGCCCTCAGGCTGGGCCCATCAGTCCCAGGCTGTCCCCCCGGCCCCCAGAGTCTCCTCCTGTGTCTGCCAGTTTCTCATCAGCTGCCTGATGAATGGCTTCTGGCTTAATTTTCTTGGGTTACTCCATTTCCAGAAAGAAAACAAAGGCACAGAGG
>NW_006291485.1:1575326-1577538 GCF_000327345.1 Myotis davidii | reverse complement strand
ATTAGCACATCTTCTATGTCTATGTAATTAGCACATCTGGGGGCTACTTCTGTGTAGTTAGCATATCTACCTCTGTTTCTGTATAATTAGCAATGTGCCCTGGGCCACAGAAAGACCACATGTCTTGGAACCCATTCTTGTTTTTTTGTTTTTTTAAAAAAATCTCTTGTTGGTAGTATTACAGATGTCCCCCATTTTCCACAATCCCCCACCTGCCCCCCTCCGCCCAGCCACCCCCACCGCCGGCCTTCCCCGCAGTATTGTCTGTGTCCTCGTGCTATGCATACATGTTCTTTGGCTAATCTCCCCGAGCCCCACCCGCCTCCTCCCCCATGAGATCTGTCCGTCTGTTCCATGCGTCCATGCCTCTGGCCTATTTTGTTCCACAGTTTATTTTGTTCATTAGATTCCACATGTAAGTGAGGTCATGTGATATTTGTCTTTCTCTGACTGGCTTATTTTGCTTAGCGTAATAATCTCTAGGTCCATCTGTGCTGTCACAAAGGGTAAGAGATCCTTCTTTTTATAGCTGCATAGTATTCCATGGTGTGAATGTACCACCGCTTTTCTATCCACTCATCTACTGATGGGCACTTGGGCTGTTTCCAGATCTTAGCTACAGTAAATAATGCTGCTATGAGCATAGGGGTGCATCTATTTTTTCTGATTTGTGTTTCAGAATTTTTAGGATATATTCCCAGAAGTGGGATCACTGAATTCCATTTTTAATTTTTTGAGGAAACTCCATACTGTTCTCCACAGTGGCTGCACCAGTCTGCATTCCCACCAGCAGTGCACGAGGGTTCGTTTTTCTCCACATCCTCGCCAGCACTTGTTTTTTGATATTTTAGAGAAAGAGGAATGAAGAGGGAGAGAGAGAGAAGCATTGTTGTGAGAGAGAAACATCGATCAGTTGCCTCCCATACACATCCAACCAGGGACTGAAACAGCAACCTGGGCACGTGCTCTGACTGGGAATCAAAATGGCCACCTTACTGGCTGGTTTGGCTCAGTGGATAGAGCATAGGCCTGTGGATTGAAGGGTCCTGGGTTTGATTCCGGTCAAGGGCACATACCTGGGTTGTGGGCTCGATCCCCAGTTGGGAGCGTGCAAGAGGCAGCCCATAGGTGATTCTCTCTCATCATTGAAGTTTCTGTCTCTCCCTCTCTTTTCCTCTCTGAAATCAATAAAAATATATTAAAACAAAACAAAATAAAATGTCCACCTTCGGGTGCAAGGCACAGTGACCAACCAACTGAGCCACACCAGCCAAAGCCTTTGCTGATTTATTGATGACAGCCATTCTGATAGGTGTGAGACGATATCTCATTGTAGTTTTAATTTGCATCTCTCTGACGATTGGTGACCTTGAACATTTTGTCATATGTCTATTGGCCACCTGTATGTCCTGTTTGGACAAGTGTCTATTCAAGTCCTTTGCCCATTTTTTTTTATTGGATCATTTGTCTTCCTGGTGTTGAATTTCATGCGTTTCTTATATTTTTTGGAAATTAACCCCTTATCAGATGTATCATTGGTGAATATGTTGTCCCATAGAGTGGGTTCCCTTTTCATTTTGTTGATGGTTTTGTGTGTGTGTGTGTGTGTGTGTGTGTGTGTGTGTGTTTTGCTGTGCAGAAACTCTTTAGTGTGATGTAGTCCCATTTATTTATATTTTCCATAGGAGATGTATTGGCAAAAATACCACTATGTGAGATGTCTGAGATTTTACTGCTTACGTTTGCTTCTAGAATTTTTATGGTTTCGAGACTTACATTTAAGTATTTTACCAATTTTGAGTTTATTCTTGTAAATGGTGTAAGTTATTGGTCTAGCTTCTTTTTTCTTTTTCTTTTTTTTTCCGCAAGTACCTGTCCAATTTTCCCAACACCATTTAAATTATCTATCTATCTATCTATCTATCCCCAAATCTCCATAAAAAGAAACTACTAGACTTAATAAATGAATTCAGTAATGTAGCAGAATACAAAATTAATACCCAGAAATCTATGGCTTTATTATACACCAATAATGAACTCAAAGAGAAACTAAAAAAAAAATCCCATTTACCATTGCACCAAAAAAATTAAGATACCTAGGAATAAACTTAACTAAGGAGGTAAAATGTATTCAGAAAACTATAGGACACTGAAAAAAGAGATAGAGGAAGACATAAACAAATGGAAGACATTTCCATGTTCATAGATTGCT
>NW_006291485.1:1562329-1575140 GCF_000327345.1 Myotis davidii | reverse complement strand
CTAGAACAAACTCTCCAACACCATTTTTTGAAGAGACTGTCTTTACTCCATTGTATGCTCTTGTCTCCTTTGTCAAATAAATATTAATTGACCAGAATGACATGGTTTGATTTCTGGGGTCTTTGTTCTGTTCTATTGGTCTATATGCCAGTTCTTGTGTCAATACCAGGCTATTTTGATTACAATGGTTTTGTAATATCTGGTATATTACAAATAGTTTGATATCCGGTATTGTGATGCCTCCAACTTTGTTCTTCTTTCTCAAGATTGTTGAGGATATTTGTCTTTTTTGGTTCCATATCAATTTTGGAATATTTGTTCTAGATCTTGAAATATACCGTTGGTATTTTAACAGGAATTGCATTGAATCTGTATATTGTTTTAAGTAGTATGGACGTTTTAATGATGTTAATTCCTCCAATCCATGAACATGGTATATGCTTGCACTTGTTTGGTGTCTTCCTCTATTTCTTTTTTCTATGTCCTATAGTTTTCCGAGTACAGTTTTTTTTTTTTTTTTTACCTCCTTGGATAAGTTTATTCCTAGGTAGCTTTTTTGTTGTTGTTGCAATGGTAAATGGGATATTTTTAAGTTTCTCTTTCTAAGAGTTCATTATTGGTGTATAAAAATGCCATTGAGGCCTGGCCAGTTTGTCTCAGTGTATCTCTATACACTGAGCATCAGCCTGCGGACCGAAGGGTCCCAGGTTTGATTCTGGTCAAGGGCATGTACCTTGGTTGCAGGCTCCTCCCCAGCCTGGGCAATTTTGTATCCTACTACTTTGACAAATTTATTTTTTAAATCTAGCAGTTTTCTGTGTGTGAGTCTTTAGGGTTTTCTATGGACAATATCATATGATCTGCAAATAATGACAGTTTTATTTCCTCCTTTTCAATGGATGCCTTTGATTTTTTCTTCCTCTCTGATCACTGTGGCTAGGACCTCCAGTACTATGTTGAATAAGAGTGGTGAAAGTGGACATCCTTGTCTTCTTCCTGATCTTACAGGAAAAGCTTTTAGTTTTTGCCCATTGAGTATGATGTTGGCTATAGGTTTGTCACATATGGTCTTTATTATATTGAGATATGGTTCCTCTGTTCCCACTTTGCTGAGAGTTTTTATCATAAATGGGGGCTAGATTTTGTTGAATGCTTTTTCTGAGTCTATTGACATGATTATGTGATTTTTTTATTCTTCATTTTATTTATGTGTTGTATCATGTTTATTGATTTGTGAATATTGTACCAGCCTTGCAGCCCCAAAATACATTCCACTTGGTCATGGTGTATGATCTTTTTAATGTATTGCTGGATCTGATCTGCTAATATTTTGTTGAGGATTTTAGCACCTGTGTTCATCAGGGATATTGGCCTGTAAGTTTCTTTCTTCGTAGTGTTTTTGCCCGGTTTTGGAATTAGGATAATGCTAGGCTTATCAAAAGAGTTTGGAAGTCTTTCCCCATTTGGGTTCAAGGCACCAAGACTCATGAATCTGGCCCTGCATCTCCCCCTGGCACCCTACAACCCAGTCACCTTGTTCTTCTTGGAAACAAACCAATCTTGTTCTTGCCACAGTGCCTGTGCACAGACCATTTTCTTCTCCCTTGATCGGCCAGGCAAAGAGCAGCACCGCCTACCCGCTGCCCGCCTGTGACACGCACACCACCCCGCCTGCTGACACCGGCTTTTATTTCCAGGTCAACAATGTTGATCACCAACGGGTCAGGTGTTGTGCACCTTGGGTGAGGGAGGCACCGCCCCTTCCCTCCGGAAAGTCACAACTGAGCACAGGAGACAAATGTTCTGAAAAGGTGGAGCCTACGCTAATAGAATAAGTCAGTTCTTACCCAGAGAGCAGTGGGTTTTTAATTTTATTTTTCAGATATAATTCAAGTACCATGAACTTCACCCATTTAAAGTTTACAGTTCAGTGGTTTTTAGTACCGTCACAGAGTCATGCAACTACTATCTAACTCTAGAACATTCCATTACCCCAAAAGAATTCCCCTCTCCACCTGCAGCCACTCCCTATCCTCCGCCCTCACCCCATGTCAGCCATGAATCTATTGCCTGTCTGTGGGTGTGCCTGTCCTGGACATTTCACATACATGGAGTCACACACCGTGTGGCCTTTTGTGTCTGGCTTCTCTCACTGAGCGTCCTGTGTTCAGGGTTCCTTCATGCTGTAGCGGGTGTCGGTGCTTCACTCCCTTTTCGTGAAGAGGACCCTGAGAATTGCAGGAACAACACCAGCCCAATGAGGGTCCCCAGGGCCCCTGCCCAGCCTGGGTTGGGACTAAAGGCCACCTCTTCCTCGCCACTGTTTCTGTCTCTGCTGTAATAGGATTGGGACTTTTGAAGTTAATAGGAAATGAAGAGGCTTCCAATAGAGAATGCAGTGCAAAGGGCTCAGAGGGGCCTTTGTGTGCCTAGCTGGCGATGATAAAAGTACCATGAAATCAACAGTGTCACCAGTGCCCCAAGACCATGACAGGCCCCTTTACTTGAAGAAAGGAAGGCGGAGGGGCGGGGGAATCCCCAAACAGGGATATCGTTGCATGTGAACATACGTGTGTATGCAGGGCTCTGGCTGAGGCTGAGGCCCCACGGGTCCCCGAGGCTCCAGCCACAAGGTGCCATCTCAGGCAGGAGAGTCTGAGATGCCAGAGTGTTTTATCAGCAAAAAAAGTTTCTGGCCCCGGTTTGGCTCCGTGGATAGAGCATCAGCCTGCAGACAAAAGGGTCCCAGGTTCAATTCCAGTCAAGGGCATGTGCCTGGGTTGTGGGCACATCCCCGGTGGGGGATGTGCAAGAGGCAGTTGATCGATGTTTCTTCTTTCTCATCGATGTTTCTAACTCTCTCTATCTCTCTCCCTTCCTCTCTGTGAAAAATCAATAAAATGTATTAAAAAACAAACAAACAAACAAAAAACTTAAAAAAAAAAAAAAAGTTTCTGGCCCTGGCTGGGTAGCTCAGTCGGTTAGAGTGTCATTCCAATACACCAAGCGGGTCTGGTCCTCTGTCAGGGCACACACAAGAATCAGCCAATGAATGCACACACAAGTGGAACAGCAAACCAGTGTTTTAATTTTTAAGAAGTTTCTGGATTTTCAGCACTGGGTCTGAGAATCAGAAGCCGTTTCTCACACAGGGCAGGGAGCCCCAGCCATGGCTTGGAGCTCTCTGCTTACATGCCTCCGGAGATGGGAAGCTCACTATCTTGCAAGGCTTCCAGACAAGGCTTCCTTGTGTGTGGCCCCAGATGAGTGGGAAATTATAGCTTACCTGGGAGTGGACTTTACAAGTCAAGGAGGAAAGCTGACCTAGGTGGGAGGGACTGTCATGTTTTTAAACAGCTTGATTGAGCTGTTCACATACCTTACAGTTTATTCATTTAAAGCGTACAATTCATTTGCTCTAGTATATTCACAGAGTTATGTGTCCATCAATACACTTGATTCTAGAATATTTCTCAGCCTCCTCAAAAGAAACTCTGTCCCCAACAAGTGTCATACCTCGCCTTTCGCAGCCCCAGCAACCATGAACCCACTTACTGAGCGTGCGGATGTGCCTGTTCTGGGCATTTTGCATAAATGGAACCCCACTGTGTGGCCTTCTGGGCCCGGCTTCTCGCACCGACTGTCATGTGTTCACGTACCATCCATGCCGTAGCAAGTGTCAGAGCTTCACGCCTTTTCCTGGCTGAGTCACATTCTACTGTGTGGATGGACATTGTGTGTGTCCATTCCTCCAGGGATGGGCAATTGGTTGTTTCCCCTCTCTTGGTGTTTATGAAGGGAATGATTCTAGAAGAAAACCTTCCGTCGGACCTCCTGTTGGGCGTTAAACCCTCACACAAGGTGAACGCCCACTGAACCCCAAAGCAAAGGGCAGGTCCCCGTCCAATCCATCTGGGGCACCGGGGTGGGTGGAGAGAGGTGGCAGGTACAGGGTTGCTCCTTGGAAGCTGCCCTGCTCTGCCCGGGGAGGTTTGGGGAGGCCTGACCCTCCCAGGGCCCTAATGACCCATGTCCCCTCCGTTCCTCAGTGAGTAGGGGGATGTGTAGGTCCTGGCCTTTGCTCACCCCGAAATGGTTCCATCCCCTTCTTTCCCGAAGAAGTTCTATGAGACGGAGCAGAGGCAGCATTGGACGGAGAGGAGATGGGTCCAGAGAGGACACAGGGAGGCCAAAGGTCATGCAGCAGGTGGGAGACAGAGAAGGAGAGATGTCATTTGAGCTGAGACCCCAGGGAGAGAAGAAGCCACACTCTTGGTGAAGTCGAGCATCCAGGCAGAAGAAACAGCAACTGCGAAGGCCCTGGAGTGGGACGCAGCCTCCGGGCGGCTGGCATGGCTGGAGCAGGGGTAAGTGGGGGGAGAAGTGTGGTTCAGCCCAAAGGTACTGGGGAGCCACAGCAAGGTTTATAGCAGGGGCGGGATGTGATGGAGGCATGTACCTATCAGGAGGACCAGGCCTGCCTAGAGGTAGGGAAGGGGCTCAGGGTGGAAACCCCGCCAGAGAACTTGAAAGGAAATTCCTTCTCTTGTCCTCTTTTCCTTTGTTTCTGCCTCTGGTTGAGAAATTGGACAGTGGATTCCCGTGCCCAGATGTCCAGGGTCCAGGTGCCCCAAATCCACCTCTCAATGGGGCTGTGCCCAGCTGCGCCAGCACCGTCATCCTGCCTGGCATTCCTTATCTGACCCCAAGAGACCACTCAGGCCCAGTGATGACCTCTGACCTGGACAGGTGTCCAGCCATGGGAGGCATGTCCTTGTAGGGCCCCCCAATTACTCCTTCCTGTCCCTGGGTGGGACGGTATAGTGTGGTTTCTACAGTGGGACAAGCAGGTCCCATGCCATAGTGTGTCTATAACTCTGGTCTGGGGAACTGCCTGTCATGGCCCCAGCCTGGTCAGCTGGCCACTTCTGCCCATTAGGTCTTTGCAGCATCCCACCTTCCAAATGGGGAAACTGAGGCTGGCGTGCTGATGTTAGCCGACTGAGTCATTTTGCTGATTCCCAGGTCCTTCCCCGCAATATGCCTGTCTGACACCCTCCCCTGACACTGTTATCTCCTCAAGTTTAAGAGAGGTTGAGGCACAGGATTAAGATTCTTAGGTCAGTGTCCCAGCATTCTGCCAACCACGGCATCTGTGGGCAGGGCCCAGGAGAAAGAGCTGGGCCTGGGGGATGCGGGGTTCATGCCCCTCCCCTGAGCCCACGCAGGGACCAGAAGCCCCTCCGGACCTGAACCAGACCTGAAGCTGAGATCTGCAAACCAAAGAGCCTGATCCCCAAGGAGAAGGCCTGGGAGGGGCGGACTGGGTGGCCACTTCCTATTCTGCAGCATCTGAGGGCCTTCCCAGCCGGCCAGGGGGTGGACATGAGCCGGCCTCAGCTTCGGTGACCATCCTTGTTGGCTGTCGCTGCTTCCCTCAGTAGTTGCATAAAAACAGCGCTGTCCCCACGGACCTCGCTCCCTGAAGGAGACTTTGAACAGTGCATTCCTCACTGCAGGCTACTGTCTTTTATTGCTTTAGTTAACAGTGACCACGCCTGACTTTTGCAATATAAAGAAGGACGTTAGGAAGGTAACTTTGTCATTGAGATGAAATTTATGCCAGGTAAAATCAGTAAACATATGCTCAGGTGAGGGTTAAAAAACATACATATGTTGCCCTGACCGGTTTGGCTCAGTGGATAGAGCATCGGCCTGCAGACTGAAGGGTCTCAGGTTCGATTCGGGTCAAGGGCATGTACCTTGGTTGCAGGCACATCCCCAGTAGGGGGTGTGCAGGAGGCAGCGGATCGATGTTTCTTTCTCATCAATATTTCTAACTCTCTATCCCTCTCCCTTCCTCTCTGTAAAAAATCAATAAAATATATTAAAAACAAAACAAAACCAAAAAAACAAACATACATATGTTTTAGGGTCATTCATAGAACCCTAAAGTCCTAGAAGAAATTCTAGGTAAATATTTTTTTAAGTCTTGAGGTGAGGAAACCCTTTCTAAACACACTCTCAAATCCAGAAACTAAGAGAGAAAACCTGCACAGATGGGAGCTCTACAAAGCTTTTTAAAATTACATTGTGTAAAAGTTGGGATAATTAATATCCTTAATATAAAAACATTTGCCACTAACCAACAAAGACCAACAACCCAGGAGAAAAATGGGCAAAGCCGGTAAAAATGCAGTTGTCAGGGAAGAAATGGAATGGGCATGTGGAGGTGACAATCAGCACCAAAAAGCAGAGAATTCACCTGAGAGCAAATGCCTTTTTTCCGGTCTTGGAGACGAATACCTTCTTGCTGGCTATGGAACAGGACATGGCATCACAGAAAATGTGAAAAACACAGAAAAGCACCCAAACCAAACCCCCAAACCCTCACCCCGAATCCACTCTGGCACCGAGAGGCACCTCCCCAAGCCTCAGTCACATGTGTGTGTTCTGTCTGGCACATGTGTGCGCCGATCTGTTGTTGCTTTGTTGTTGGTTTGTGACCTGTTATCACGACAGGGTATCACTACACGGCCTTCTTCCTGTGTAGCTTCTTCTTCCGGGACAGAGTCTGTGATGCTTGCACTGTCCTTCTAGGCGGGGCCGTGGTTGTCATTCGCTGTGGCTTCTCCCCGGGGGCAGACCCCTCTGGGGCAGGCCCTGGGCAGATGTGGCCTAATTGCCCCTCCAGGGGGGCCTGCTGGTGTCCACACATTAACCCACAGGAAGCAGACAGAGCCTTTCCCAACCGGGTGCTGCTCGGAGGGAGTCCCTGGAGGGGAGACAGGGGCTGAGGCCTGGAGGGTGGGGCGGAATGACCTGCTGGGGGGACCCACGGAAGCCGGTGGTGTGACAAATGGGGAAGGCCGAGGCCTTCACACTGGATCCCGTGGACTCACTGTGGGGTCACTCTCTGCACCCCAACGTGCCTTCCCATCTCTGGCCCCGTCCCAGCTGTGCCCAGGAGTCCTGGTGGGGGCTGGAATGGGCCGATGGTGGGGGAGGCAGGGGCTGAGCGCTCTCATGGGAGCCCGTTGGTCACGGCTGCAGAAAGCTGAGGCCTCTTGTGGGGCAAGGCATCGAGCACACAATGCTCCTGTCAGCTGAGTTTTCTGCGGTCCCAGGGCCCCTGTGGAAATGGGGGCTGGGAGCCCTTCCAGAAAGGCTGGCTTTGTCGCTATTTTGTGCGTCTCTTTGGGGAGACAATAGGGGGTACTCTCCTCTTTACCCTCTGGACAAGGCGGGTGATGGCTTTCCGCCGAAGGCGTCACGGTCAGACCCTAATCCATCTGGCACTTGAGGAACAGGCCGCATCCCCTGCTCACACCCGCGCTTCCCAGTGCAGGCTCCCCGGTGACCAGCCTCCTCCTGACCAGGGGCATTCTCACTGCGGCCGGTGTCTGTCTCTCTGGGGGCCACAGGGTGCCCCTCAATGCCAGGTGACTGAGGACAGTGCAGGCATAACTCAGCGAGAGAGGGCGGAGGGGTGGGGGGCGAGCAGCCACTTGGCCTGCTAGGTGCCCAGGTGGGAGAGGGGCTCAGGACCACCCCCTCAGAGCCACATGTGTTGTCATGGTCGGACGGGGGTGGGGATTTCGGGGAGGAGCCCCAGTCCACGCCGTTTCTGGGGGTTCTTTCGTGAACGTGTGGGGTCACTCATCCTGCTCTTTTGGACTCAGGTCCTGGGGGGCGATCTCAGGACCCCCGGCACCTCCTTCATATTCCCCATCATGGAAAACTGGGCTGTTCCGTTTTCTAAAATTATTTCGTTTTGGAGTTTTGTGTGTTTTACTCGTTTTATGACCTTTAAAAACTAAATTATAGTTCATGTTCTGTAATGTCTACTTCATCTTGCTTTTAAACTTTAAGTAAAGGAATCCTACTCTGGAAAAAGAACAAACTCAGCTCCCAGAATCTAAAACCAAAAGTAACAGTTTTGTGTGTGTGTGGTTTTTGAATACTCGACTGTTTTGGCTGTTTGCATTAAAAAAATGTATGCTCTTTTCTGGATTTCAGAAGGAAATAATTCTTTGTTAAAAAATAAGATTTTTATTGATTTCAGAGAGGAAGGGAGAGGGAGAGAGAGAGATAGAAACATCAATGATGAGAGAGAATCATCGATCAGCTGCCTCCTGCATGTCCCACCCTGGGGATCGAGCTTACAACCTGACCAGGAATCAACCCACGACCTCCTCCTGATTCACATGTCAATGCTCAACCACTGAGCCACTCTGGCTGGGCAGGAAGTAATTCTTTTAATAGCTGGTGGCTTCTCTCTAGGACCACTTTTTAAAATTGTTCTTGCCCTGGCCAGTGTGGCTCAGTTGGTTGAGCATCATCCAGTGAACCAAAAGGTTGCAAGTTCAATTCCCGGTCAGGGTACAAGCCTGGGTTTCGGGCTTGATCCCCAATTGGGGGGCGTGTAGGAGCCAGCCGATTGACTGATGTTTCTCTCTAAAAATAAATTTTAAAAAATTCTGTGTTCTTTTACCCGAAAAAGGCATAGAGATTTACACACAGCAGGGATGCTCTATTGGGGTTATTCTGTCCCCAGGGGACACTGGGCCATGTCTGGGGACTTCTGTGGTTGTTAGGACTGCTGGCATCAAGTGGGTGGGGGCCAGGGAAGCTGCTTAACACCTCCTGGTTCCCAGGATGGCCCCACAGAGATACTCCACCCAGTGACCCCAGTGTCCGAGGGGCACCCTGCCCTACACTGAGAATTCCCTTGTATGTGTGTCTGTGTTCAAATTTCTTTCTTTCTTTTTAAAAATAAGGTAGGGACTATGATTGCTCCCATTTTAAAAAAATTATTGATTTCAGAGAGAAAGTGAGAGGGAGAGAAAGATAGAAAAATCAATGATAAGAGAGAATCATTGATTGGCTGCCTCCTGCACACCCCCCACTGGGGATCAAGCTGCCACCCAGGCATGTGCCCTTGCCTGGAATTGAACCTGGGACCCTTCAGTCAAAGGCTGACACTCTATTCACTGAGCCGAGCCAGCTAGGGCTTTTTTTTTTTTTTTTAATTTAAATAAGGACACTGTCTCATTGGATTAGGGGCCACCCTGCTCCAGTATGACCTTATCTGAGTAAATAACACTGTTTCCAAATCAGGTCACATTCTAAGGTCCTGGGCGCTAGGACTCCAGCATGTGAATTGGAGGTCACAATTCAAGCCCCGAGCCCGCCTTCTCTTTATGCAAAGGAGTTTTTTAACTGATAACTTGTCAAGGTCATTTGAATTCTAGTCCTATCCTCCCATGAGTCTTTGTGTTGGGACCATTTGCTTCAGGAGGCAGGCACACTGCTTAAAAGCGTCCTTTCAACTTATCCCCTCCGTCCTGGGGACCGGCACTGTTTTCCAAGCTGGAAAGGATTTTTGAGTTACGAGGGTACCGTCCTGCCCTGGCCTGGGGACCCGTGGGCCTTTCATCTTTGGGGGAGCA
Source organism: Myotis davidii (assembly GCF_000327345.1). Lineage (NCBI taxonomy): Eukaryota > Metazoa > Chordata > Mammalia > Chiroptera > Vespertilionidae > Myotis > Myotis davidii. Next base: position 1,565,688 of record NW_006291485.1, on the reverse strand, counting down.
GCCTGGAGTGGCTGCCTGTTTCCTGGTTTAGGGAGACAGTGTCATCAGATGCAACAGTCTCTTTTAGGGAGCCACCATAGCCCCACTGCTCTGCAATTCCCAGGCCCCCCCACCCCACCCCAAATGAGCAGCCATGGGGCCCTAGGGCTCCTGGGTTGCTGCAAGTTATTGGGGACTTTATTTTAAGCCACTGTACCACTCCCTTCTCCCCCACCCCTCCCCCCAGAGCACAGCAGTAGCCTCACTCCAGCCTGGGGATCCTGTGGGTTCCATTCTGTCCATGTTTTCCCAATCCTTCTGAAACTTGTGCTTATGCCGTGGAATATTAACACCCTCCTTCATTCTAACAAAGACACAGGCTGTCTCTCTCGCAGGTGACGAGTTTGCAGAAACACAGCGTACTGTGGGGTTTTTAAATACAGTGGGGCCTTGACTTATGAGTGTCCTGACTAACGAGTTTCTTGAGATACCAGCTGTCTCTCAGCCGATATTTTGCATTGAGTTGATAGAGTAATTTGAGTTAACGAGCTCCTTAACGAGCTCGGTCTCCGAACGAATTAAACTCGTAAGTCAAGGCCCCACTGTATATTGCAAGGCTTCTGTCCCTGCCGAGCTGGGGCCCCATCAGCGAACACACACGGTCCTCATCCCCTTGAGCTCGTCACTCCTGTGCCTGGGAATGGTGAGGTCAGCGAGTCTGCTGGACAGATGGGAATTCGTCCTCATCCAATGGGGGGTGTGTGTGTGTGTGGCAGGACACAGAATCCGGAAACAGGGCAGCTCTCCAAGTGGGAAGGACCTGCCTGCATCCCCGTAGCCTCACTCCACTCCCTGTCCCCGGAGGGGGCTCAGGGCTTGGTCTTCTACATGGTGTGAGGTCAGATAGGCACCACTTGTCTCTGTCCGCCGTGCAGCCCCACCAGCTTGGGGAGAGAACATGTTTCTAGAGCACTTCCTTTTTTGTGTTTTTAAATGTACTTTTACACACTTTATTTTTCAATTAGAGTCGCTGAAAAGTGCAAAAAAAATATAAAGGGAGGTCCAGTGTACCTTTCACCCAGCCTCCTCCAGTGGTCACATCTTATAAACTAGAGTACCACGATGCCAGAGTACCTGGGTACTAGCTACAGTGCCTAGATACTGGAATACCTGGATACCAGAGTGCCTGGATTCTAGCGTGTCTAGGCACCGGAGTGCCTGAACACTTGAGTGCCTAGATTCTAAAATGCCTGCATTCTAAAGAGCCTAGAAACCTGAGTATCAAGGTACCAGAGTGCCTGGATTCTAGACTGCCTAGGTACCAGGGTTCCTAGACACTAGAGTATCTGGATACCAGAGCGCCTAGGAACGGGAGTATCTAGGTATTCGAGTTCCAAAGCCACAGCACCAAGCCTACTGATATCATGCCCATCTTACACGCGTGCATTTATCTGTTTCCATGCTATCCGATCACATACGCAGATACAAGTCACTGCTCCTGCAGTCAAGTTACTGAAGGGGCCCTGGCTGGTTTGTCCCAGTGGATAGAGCGTCAGCCCGTGGACTGAAAGGTCCCAGGTTTGATTCCAGTCAAGGGCATGTACCTCGGTTGCAGGATACCTTTCTCACGTGGATGTTTGCCTCTCCCCTCCCTTCCACTCTGTCTAAAAATCAATGGGAAAATATCTTCAGGTGAAGATGAACAACAACAGTAAATTTATGGGAGGGTGCTGTCCACCACCAGGAAGCCCACCCTTACCCTGTCTCCCTTCCCCGCAAGAGACTCAGGAGCCATTCTGCCATGAGTGCTCTGGGAACAAAGTGAATCCCTGAATCTAGCAGCCAGCATCGGCACGTCTGTGATCTGAGGCTGTAGCAAATGTACGTTGTATCATAAAAAAGTTTATTTTTACTAATTTTTCTCCCGTTTCCCTTGCTCCCTGATGTATGGTGCTGTTGAAAGCAGGTGTCAGAGTCCAGGATTCTCATACAACGGAGAAGAAAAAGGGAGTGTTAACAGGTATGTTTACAGCTATATTGCACCCAAGAAAGGATAATGGTAAGCAGTGACACTTGGGGCTCCGGCAGCCAGGCAGAGCCTAACAGGTGTTTGATGTGCTGAACTCCCAAACGAGGGGGCGGGGCCCTAATGATGGGAGGGATGTTCTACAAACAGACCCCCAGCACCACTGAGGGATCCCCATTGCACACGGGGAGACACACACAGCGGGAAACAGCGGGTTTCTCTTCTTGACATCCTCGTTGTCATCTTGGAAACCTTCTGTGTCTCCAGCTTTTATCTCGCTGACACAGGCCTGTGGGTTTTAGACGTTTTTTTATCCATCAGTTTCACATGCAAAGACGTTCATGGCACCGACACCTCCTGGTGTCATGTTGCACTTCGTTTTAGTGAGATGGTAAAGTGAATTCATCTGGCCCTCATGAAAAGAATGAAAAAAAACACAAGACACCATGGTTCATATCATGAGCTGGTCCTGGAACTGCAGCAAATATAAAATACGAGTCAAGTCAAAGAAATGCCTGTGGGGTCCTGGCCAGGTAGCTTAGTGGGTTAGAGTATCATTCCAATACGCCAGGGTTGTGGTTTCGATTCTCAGTTGGGGGCACATACAAGAAGCAGCCAATGAATGCATAAATAAGTGGAATAACAAATCAGTATTTCCTTCTCTCTCTCTCTCCCTCAAGTCAATTAAATAAATAGATAGATAGATAAATAGATAAACAAATAAGAGGAATTTCTGAACCAGATCTGTGATGGGACTGCTTTGTCCATATGACAGACATGGGAGAACACAGAAAGTATAACTCAACTTCCAAAACTGTCCCGTGTCTGGGGGAGGGAAGGCGAGTTAGTGTTTAATGTGGTCAGAGTTTTAGTTTGGGATGATGAGGAAGTCCTAGAGATGATGGTGGGGATGGCTGCACAACAATGTGAATATACTTAAGAACACTGAACTGTGCATTTAAAAATGGTTAACATGGCCCGGCTGGTGTGGTTCAGTGATTGAGCGTTGACCCATGAACCAAGCAGTCACCAGTTTGATTCTGGGTTGGGGCACATGCTCAAGTTTTGGGCTCCATCCTCAGTGGGGAGACGTGCAGGAGGCAGCTGATCAATGATTCTCTTTCATCACTGATGTTTCTATCTCTCTCCCCCTTCCTTTCTGAAATCAGTAAAAAAAAAAAAATATTTATATATGTGTGTGTGTGTGTGTGTGTGTGTATGTAAAATGGTTAAGATGGGCCCTGGCCAGATGGCTCAGTTGATTGGAGTCCTGTACACCAAGTGGTTGATTCAATTCCCAGTGGGTATACAGGTGTCTAGGAGGCAACCAATGCTTCCCTCTCATCAATGTTTC
>NW_006291485.1:1554637-1562306 GCF_000327345.1 Myotis davidii | reverse complement strand
TCTTTCCCTTTCTCTGTCTAAATAAATAAATAAAAACAGAAGAAAACCCCAAAAACAAATAAAAATAAATAAAAACATATCCTCTGGTGATGACCAAAAGAAATAGTTAAAATGGTCAGTTTTATAATATGTGTCTTTTACCACAGATTTTAAAACTGCCCCTCTGTAAGAATGAGATAGGAATAAACAGGTTCTTTGGAATCCGTTTCAAATCCAAACTGCTGAGCTGAGGCACGTCTTTCCCGGGTGGGATGAAGGTGACAGTCAATATGATTAAGGTCCAGGTGACCTGTCCTCGCTGGGGTGCAGCCTGCAGGGAAAAGCTGGACGGTGTGCGTACACCCTCAGTGCTCTGGCGTGGGTGCCCAGGTTCTGGGGGGCTTAACAACGCAGAATCCTTACTTCCATTCAGGGTGTTTTAGGTGGAACCGGAACAGGGTTATAGTGACCCTGAGAAATTCGAGTTCTTGATGGCAGGTGGGGTGAGGGGGGTGCTGGTTTGTATGCTGGTGGGGGGCTGGGAGGGGTGGTTGTGTGGGGGTTGTCAGCTGTGTCCATGTGTAAAAGTTTCAGACAAAGAGGAAATGTATACCTGGGAACAATGTGAGGTAATATGAGAGAGGACCTTGAAGAAAACAAATAAAAGATGGTTGTAGATTACCCTCAGTCTGGGAGAAGAAAGGAAAGGATAAAAGGAAGAAAATAAATCCTTGTGAGGCGCTTCTTTGAAATGCAGATGACGTTGTGTAGCTTGCCCTGAAATGCCTAATAGTTAAAATGAAAGGCTTGCTTTAAAAAATCAAAGCAAACAGGATGGAAACTCAGTGGACCTAATCCTTGACTCTGTTGAAGAGACACTGCAGCGCTTGCCCTTTTCTGGTTGGGGAGGACACAGAGATAGGAAAACAATTTAGAAAGGGGGGTGCATGGGGAGTGTTCCTGGTGGGGTCACATTCCTGGCAGGCTGCCTGTCATTCTCTGATCTGAACAGTGAACACCTTGGGAAACATCCCACATGGTGTGGGAAATGTTTGCTTGTGTGAATGGGGGGTAAAACAATTTTTTAATGTGTCAAAATCAGTACAACATAAAATTTTAACCATTTGTTACCATTTTGAAGCGTACAGTTCAGTGGAATTAAGCACATTCACGTTGTTATGCAGCTGTCACCACCACCCATCTCCAGAACTTTCTCATCTTCCCAAACTAAAACTCCATCCTCATTAAACATGAATCCTCCCCTTCCCCTCCCTCAGTCCCTGGTTCTCACCAGCTACTTTCTATCTCTATGAATCTGACTCCTCTAGGGACCTCCTGTGAGTGGAATCACACAGTATTTGTCCTTCTGTGTCTGGCTTATATCAATGAGCATACTGTCCTCCAGGTTCGTCCATGTTGTAGCAGGTGTCAGAATGACCTTCCTTTTCACGGCTGAATAATATTCCTTTACGTCGATGGGACCCTGTTTCATTTGTCCGTTCATTTGTTGATGGACACTTGGGTTGTTTCCACCTTTGGGATGTTATAAATTGTGCTGCTGTGAACATGAGTGTGCATGTATGGGTGTCTTGCTTTTATGCTCTGGGTATGGACCCAGCAGTGGAATTTCTGGGTCATATGGTGAACCGTGCCCAGCGGTGAAGGAGGGGTGGTGAAGGATTAAAGAAGACAGACAGGAGAATACAGTTGGGACCAGGTGGATCACTGTGCCTGGATGAGGAAACAGTGACACAGCCTGTAAGCGGAAGCTTTATTGTATAGTCAGAGCACACAAAGCAAAACAAGGGCAAGATGTTGACAATGTTCTTGCGAGTTTCAAATCTATTTCGTTACTCAAGCCTTGTTTTGGCAGCACTTGCTGCACCTCCCACAGCCCATTAGCTACCTAGGAACAAGGGAGGACTATAAGGTCAAGCTTAATTGTGCTAGGAGGGCCCTGCCCTCCAAGCTGGGACTTGTATGTGGCTCTGCCACAGGTCAGTCCAAGGCTCGACCCTATAGCCACTCCCTACAATATGGTAATTCTGTGGTTCCTTTTTGGAGACCCACCACACTGTTTTTCACAGCGGTTGTCCTATTTTACCTCTGCGCCTGCCGGTCAGCCCCCAGCCGAGTCCAACAGAGCGGGGAGCTCTAGCACTGGCACGTGCATATAGCATCCTCTAAAGATCAGGGGCATGTTGTCTGGAGAGCTCACTGGGAACAGCCTGGCAATGAGGACTCTGGGCACAGACAGGTCTGGTGGCAGCAGGGGCAAAAGAAACAATCTGGTATTCGTTACCTAGGGCTCTGTGTTTGTCTGCTCTGCCCGCCATAGGAAACACCACTGACAGGGCAAGTTAAACTACAGTTTATGGTTCCCGGAGCCGGAGGCGAGAATTACAAGTGTTGGTGGGGCTGGCTGCTTCTGAGGCCTCGCTCCTGGGCGTGTACACAGCCGCCTTCTCCTTGTGTCCTCACCTGCTTGTCGTGTGTGTTTTTGTGTTGTGTTCTTCTTATAAGGATACCAATCTCCTTGAATTAGAGCCCACCCTCGTGACCTCATCTTAACCTAATCACCCCTTTAAAGACACTGTCCAAACACCGGACATTTCCAGGTCCTGGGGTTAGGACTCCAACATATGGATTTTTGAAAAATATATTTTTATTGATTACAGAGAGGAAGGGAGAAGGAGAAAGAGATAGAAACATCAATGATGAAAGAGAAGCATTGATCGACTGTCTCCTGCACACTCCCTACTGGGGCTCAAGCCCACAACCTGGGCCTGTGGCCTGACCGGGAATTGAATCGTGACCTCCTGGTTCATAGGTCAACGCATAACCACTGAGCCACGCTGGCCGGGCCATATGGATTTTTGAGGAGACACAAGTCAGCCTGTAGCAGTTGCTGAAACAAATTACCACAAACTGGGTGATTAAAACAACCTAATTTGTTCTTTTTCACTTCTGGGACCAGATGACTGAGATCAATGTGTTGCAGGGCCCCCCTCCCACTGGAGGCTCCGGGAGGGGTCCTTCCCGCCTCTTTCCGCTTCAGGTTCTCCCAGTATTCTTGGGCTTGTGGCCACATTACCCCAGTCCCCGTCTCTGTCTTCACGTGGCTTTTCCTCTTCTCTAATTGTCTAATCTCCCTACCTCACTCTTATAAGGACACTTGTGGCAGATAATCCAGGGTCATCTTTCATCTCAAGATCCTTAACTTAATCACATTTGTAATTGCTTTTTTCCCCTCCAAACAAGAAAACACTCACAGGTGCAGAGATTGGGATGTGGATATATAGTCGGGGCCGTATTTAGCCTCCCACACCACACAGTGAAACATTACTCAGCCATGGAAAGGGGTGAAGCATTGACACTCCTTATACAGCGGTTCTCAACCTGTGGGTCGCGACCCTTTTGGCGGTCGAATGACCCTTTCACAGGGATCGCCTAAGACCATCCTGCATATCAGATATTTACATTACGATTCGTAACAGTAGCAACATTACAGTTATGAAGTAGCAACGAAAATAATTTTATGGTTGGGTCACAACATGAGGAACTGTATTTAAAGGGCCAGAAGGTTGAGAACCACTGCGCTACAACATGGATGGACCTTGAACACATGACACTCAGTGAGAGAAGCCAGACACAAAAGGCCACACAGTGTGTAAGTCCATTTATGTGAAATGTTCAGACCAGGCAAACCCACAGAAACAGGAAGTGGATTAGTGGTTGTCAGGGTCTGAGGAGGGTGACAGCTGATGGGGATGGGGTTTTATTTTGCATGATGATAATGTCCTAAATAAGGTTATAATGATAGTTGTAACTTTGTGAACATACTGGAAGCCAGTGAATCGCACACTTTAAATGGGTGAATTGTATGGTATGTAAATGATAACAACACTAGAGGACCGGTGCACGAATTCGTGCATGGGTGGGGTCCCTCAGGGTGACCTGCAGAGATCAGGTCCCAGCTTACACCCCCAGCCTCGAAGCCCCACATTCCTACTTGGCACCCAGCCTTGGCCTGCCACTGCCTCCTCACCTGCTCCACCATCCCGCCTGCGGGGCTATCGGTCAGGGCCGGGCCCCTGCTCGCACCCGCCTTGGCCTGGTGCCACCCGCTCACCTGCTCCACCACCCCGCCATGGTCCTGCTCTCATCGGGACCCATCAGTGCGGCAGTGGAGGCACTGCCAGCACTGTGTCGCTGACACCTGCCATGTCCTGCACCGCCCCCTGGTGGTCAGCACATGTCATAGCAAGCGGTCGAACTCCCGGTCTCCTGGTGGAACTCCTGGTCGAACGACTGCCCGCGGGGACAATTTGTAAATTAGGCTTTATTATATAGGATAAGCCTATTTAACAAATTTCAATAAACCTAGTTTTAAGTGTTTGGTAGAAAAAAAGAGCAGCTAACATCTGCTTTTTTGTTTGTTTTTTAATATATTTTATTGATTTTTTACAGAGAGGAAAGGAGAGAGATAGTTAGAAACATCGATCAGCTGCCTCCTGCACATCTACTGGGGATGTGCCTGCAACCCAGGTACATGCCCTTGACCGGAATCAAACCCGGGACCTTTCAGTCCGCAGGCCAACGCTCTATCCACTGAGCCAAACCGGTTTTGGCCGACATCTGTTTTTAAGAAATGTATCTCTTTACCAGTTTTCCTCAGTTCCTGGGACACACACACACACACACACACACACTCACACACTCACACACTCACACATACTGTTGAAAACTTCTGTTTTTGACAAGACTCCAACTTTGGTACCTGTCAAAGGTTCTTGCAGAACAGAAAAATCAACATTATGCTCCCAAGTTCCACTTGTACCTCTCCATACAAGTTCTCTCTGGCCCCAGTGCTGAGGGGGACAGACCCTGCTCTGAGGCGTTAAAGCAGGTCAGTGACATGATAGGGTCAGTGCAGAGAAGGAGGTGCCTTCACAGCCATCATCAGAGCCATCGGTGCGCCCTGAAGGCCACGCTAGGAGCCTGGGCTCCTGTGATGACCCATGTACCGCGTGGTTCAGGGTTCAAGCTCTGGAGAAGGGCTGTGCGCAAATGACTGACACAAGACAGGAAATAATAATTTGGAAATTGGGGGCCAAGTTATTGTTTCTTGCCCAGTGCAAGAAGGACTCCGTTTGTGCTCAGGCCTTGCCATCCTTTTACTCAGTTTGGGACACACCTGTAGCCCTCAGGCAGGCAATTCCCAGTAACAGACAGACTATCTTATCAGTAAGGATTTACATAACTATCTGGTGGGGAAATTGCTTCAGTACCATTGTCTGGACTAAACAGTCGGCGCATAGCTTAGACCTTTGCCAGGGCTCAAGGTTCACCAGCATTCCAGGCTCCTTGTCCACACCTCTCTGCTACTGAAGACAATGGGTGGCTTCCTGCAGGCCCCTGAGACAGCTGTGTGGGTAGGGGTCATACTGTGTGGCGAAGTGTGGTTGTTTGGTGGCACTAGATGATCCCTCGAAACCAGAGGGAGGCAGTCCCAGATCAGAGAAGGGTTAGCACTCTGTAGATGGTTTTAAATTGAACGTTTTTGGTCTTGAAAAAACACACAGAAGTCACACAGATTCCAGATAACCAAAGGAAACTAAGGAACATGACAGAACCCTGCCCAACCCCTCCTCCAGGACAGCCCACACCCACTGTCCGCCAATGTCAGCGCAAAGTGGTCAGGACTGGGCCAGGTCTACAGCCTTGGTTCCTTGGTGACCTGAGCATGTTGGGGTTTTGTTTTAATTACCAGCTTGGTTCTCCTTGGGTTTCTTGTGAATTGCAGGCATTTTCTGATAATCATGTTAGTTTTCATCCCTTTTGGCTGACACTGTCGATCCACTGGGTGCTGGCTGGGCCCCTGGGTGCCTGGCTCCCCCTGGCTGGCAGGCTCCGGGCTGTGGAGGCTTGTTCTCTGCTTTGGCTGAGTGTGTCCAGATCAGAGAGGATGTGGCCGAGCCTGCTTCATGGTGCAGAGGTCCTGAATGGGCTGTCGTTCACCCCGGACTCCCACTTTACCCTCTCGGTTGTCTGTCTGTCTCTTGATCTCCATGGCTCCCACGTCTCACAGTATCTCTTCCTCTCTTCCTAAACAGCAGTTACCTGTCATCAGGGACTCCCTTACTGTTCCCTCATAGTAATTACGGTATTTTCCTAAACAAGCTTTATAATGAGTCTCTAAAATGAGTTCTGGTGACAGCTGGTCAAAGTAATGTTTCCCATCTTCTTATTATACAACTAGGGGCCCAGTGCATGAATTCATGCATCTTGAAAGGAACTGTGGGCCAAGAGGCTGCGGTAGGCACAGGGGCAGGTCTTGGCCCATCCTCCGCACCCCCTGCCCAGCCCCTCCGGGGTGTGAGTGGCGGCTCTGGCGCTGGCTGTGGGTGCAAGTGGGGCCGGCACCAGCAGCAGGTGTGAGTACTGCGTGGGACCGCAGCGTGTGGGGGCAGAATTTTCAGTAACCACCAGAGACTTGCCCCGATGACAGCAACTGGCACCTCACCTTGGTCTGGCACTCCTGCTCACCTGCTCCACCATCCCGCCCCATCCAATGCCCACCATGTTCTGCACATGCCCCCTGGTGGTCATGCATGTCATAGCGACTGGTTGTTCAGTTGTTCCACTGTTGGGTCTATTTGCATATCAGCCTTTTATTATATAGGATTGTGAATGATACACCATCTCTCATCAGTGTGAGGTCAGCATCTGGGGAAAGACAAAGTGTGTAGACAAATAATTACATTACAATGAAATTAACCCTACTTTCTGAGGCAAAGCTGCAGTGATTAAACACCCTACCCATCAGGATCATGACAAAAGAATATGCATGCTGGCCACAGCATTTTGGCCCAAGCAAGTGAAAGTAAATTCACCACATACTCCTACCTCCCAGGAGAGAGAACCAAACAGACAGGAACAGCTCCAGTGGCCACCATAATTTAGGTACAGTCTGGCCATGGGCTCAGAAGGAGGGGTGCATGGAAGAGTGAAAACTTGAGCGTGGCCATGGAGCACAAAATGAAAACTGAGGAAGGCAGGAGAGGGAACTGGTAATCTCACAAGGGGGGACGAAGGGTCTCCCTAATATTTGTTTCCTACTGTGGGGCGGGGCCTCTGTTCAGGGTCTCCAGGGTGGCAATCCATGTGTAGGCGAGGCTGTGTCTCCTCTGAGAGTAGGCTAGGGCCTCTCCCAAGCTCACAGGTTGTTGGCGGAATTCCCTTCCTGGCAGCTGCATGACCCATGACATCCTGCTTCTCTGTGGCCCACAGGAGAGCTTCTGTGACCTTAGGAGGACCCCTGTCTCTCTTCTGAAGGTTTCCCTGACTAGGCCAGGCCTACTTTTGATTAACTAAAGGTCAATTCATTAGGGACTTTAATTTCATCTGGAAAGTCCCTTTGCCTTTGCTGTGTAATCCTACATAATAAAAGCTTAATATGCTAAATGTCCAACCATTCAACCAGTTGCTATGATGCACACTGACCACCAGGGGGCAGACGCTCCGATTGGTAGGTTAGCTTGCTGCTGGTTCCAACCAATCGGGACTAGGCAAGATGGGCCAAACACACCCTGGAGCCCTCCCCTGGTCCCTCCCTGGCACCAATCATGCACCGGTCGGGTCCCTCGGCCTGGCCTGTGCCCTCTCACAATCTGGGACCCCTTAGGCG
>NW_006291485.1:1545768-1551248 GCF_000327345.1 Myotis davidii | reverse complement strand
CCATATATTATATCTAGTACTAATATTTAGCCTTAAATACTTGTAAAAGCATCTTTCAGTAGAGATTTATAGTCAAATGGTTTTATAATCCAACTAGGGTCCCAGTGCATGAATTTGTGCACCTTGAAAGGAACTGTGGGCCATGATGCTTTGGTGGGTATGGGGGAGGGTCTTGGCCCATCCTCCGCGCCCCACCTGGCCCCTCCTGCTATGGCATGGAGCGATTGGGGCTGACACCAGCAGTGAGTGCAAGTGGCAGCTGCTGCCTTGATCATCTCTCAGGAGCAGGGGGAAGTGGAGAAGCCCTCAGGGGTGATGGGGGCCAACAGCTGCCACTTGCACCTGCTGATGGCACTAAGCGATTAGGACCGGTGCCAGGCACTGGCAGCGGGTGCGAGTGGGACAAGTGTTGGCACTGGGTGTGAATGGCAGCTCTGGCGCCAGCAGCAGGTGTGAGTGCTGGGCAGGACCATGGTGTGTGGGAAGAAAGAATTTTCAGTAACCACCAGAGGCTCGTCCTGATGACAGCAACTGGCACCTCACCTTGGTCTGGCACTCCTGCTCACCTGCTCCACCATCCCGCCCCATCCAATGCCCACCATGTTCTGCACATGCCCCCTGGTGGTCATGCATGTCATAGCGACTGGTTGTTCAGTTGTTCCACTGTTGGGTCTATTTGCATATCAGCCTTTTATTATATAGGATTGTGAATGATACACCATCTCTCATCAGTGTGAGGTCAGCATCTGGGGAAAGACAAAGTGTGTAGACAAATAATTACATTACAATGAAATTAACCCTACTTTCTGAGGCAAAGCTGCAGTGATTAAACACCCTACCCATCAGGATCATGACAAAAGAATATGCATGCTGGCCACAGCATTTTGGCCCAAGCAAGTGAAAGTAAATTCACCACATACTCCTACCTCCCAGGAGAGAGAACCAAACAGACAGGAACAGCTCCAGTGGCCACCATAATTTAGGTACAGTCTGGCCATGGGCTCAGAAGGAGGGGTGCATGGAAGAGTGAAAACTTGAGCGTGGCCATGGAGCACAAAATGAAAACTGAGGAAGGCAGGAGAGGGAACTGGTAATCTCACCAGGGGGGACGAAGGGTCTCCCTAATATTTGTTTCCTACTGTGGGGCGGGCCTCTGTTCAGGGTCTCCAGGGTGGCAATCCATGTGTAGGCGAGGCTGTGTCTCCTCTGAGAGTAGGCTAGGGCCTCTCCCAAGCTCACAGTGTTGGCGGAGAATTCCCTTCCTGGCAGCTGCATGACCCATGACATCCTGCTTCTCTGTGGCCCACAGGAGAGCTTCTGTGACCTTAGGAGGACCCCTGTCTCTCTTCTGAAGGTTTCCTGGGCTAGGCCAGGCCTACTTTTGATTAACTAAAGGTCAATTCATTAGGGACTTTAATTTCATCTGGAAAGTCCCTTTGCCTTTGCTGTGTAATCCTACATAATAAAAGCTTAATATGCTAAATGTCCAACCATTCAACCAGTTGCTATGATGCACACTGACCACCAGGGGGCAGACGCTCCGATTGGTAGGTTAGCTTGCTGCTGGTTCCAACCAATCGGGACTAGGCAAGATGGGCCAAACACACCCTGGAGCCCTCCCCTGGTCCCTCCCTGGCACCAATCATGCACCGGTGGGGTCCCTCGGCCTGGCCTGAGCCCTCTCGCAATCTGGGACCCCTTAGGTGATGTTGGAGAGTCAGTTTCGGCCCAGTCCCCTCAGGCCAGGCTGAGATACCCCACAGGTGCACGAATTCGTGCACCAGGCCTCTAGTATCATATAATCAGGGGTGCATCCCATCACAGGTTCTACCCACACCCAAGGGAAGAAGAGTGAGCCATTGGAGCCCTAACCACATCTCTATTGTTGGATGTTCAGGTGACTTCTGATTTTTTACACAATATAAATCATGTGCAGAAAACCTGCTGCCCACACATTTTGGGGCATGTTTGTCTGTGTCCTTATGATAAATCACTGGAAGTAGAAATGGCAAGGCTGGAGGGTCTGAAACATTTTCAAGGCATTTGACAGATAGTTGCTTTTCAGAAAGTTACCACGTCACATTTCCAAGCTGCCCTGTGTTACAAAGGCCCACCTAACCCTGTGCTAGGGCCAGGTGTGATTATTCCTTTCCTCTTTGTTAATTTGATGGTGGGTGAAAAATGTCTAAATCTGTTATTGAACCATGAACTGAATCAAAGATTAAAACCTACTCATTCATGCACACCTAGTGAGCCAGCCTGAACCAGAACTGAATCTGTATTTTCTAAAATGATTGAAATGTAACATCAAAATAGCCTCTGAACTGAGACTCTCCCCGTGTTTCAGTCCATTCAAATACCGAACTTCAATCCATTTAGTACCTCATAAGGGGACCACACTGGAAACCTTGACCAAGCCTCGACCTTGTTAACACCGACTATAATCCAATCAGCAGCCAAAGCCCTACGGGAGCTTTACAGGTGATGACAGTCCCTTTACAGCATCCAGGTTTAACACAAGAAATTCAGAAAACAAGAGGTGGATGTGACACCCCAGGAGTCAGATGGGTGGGCAAAGGCCTCAGGGTTCAGGCTCTGGGATACAGCTCCTTCCCTTCCCACTCACCCCCACAATGCAGCCCTGGGGCCACATTAGGACCTGAAAGTCCCCTAAACCCTGAACCCCCACTCACCAATTTTCATTTTCCACCTGACGTAACACTTCCATGCTGGGCCCTTGTTAGCACAAGATTAAAATATGTCAAGAAGTGACAGAAAATACATACATGTATTAAATCATTACATTGTACACCTGACACTAATATACAAGAGTCCCCCCTTGTGAGTGGTTTGTTACCCAAGGACAACTACGGTCTGAAAATATTAAATAGAAAATTCTAGAAAAAAACAATGCATGTTTTAAATTGTGCGCCGTTTAAGTAGCAGGGTGAATTTTCTCGCTGCCTGTTCCATCCCCACCATCCCCTCCAGGTGAATCATCACATTGTTCTGCACACCCTCCACCCCAGTCACTTGGCAGCCATCTTGGTTGCCAGAGGGACTCAGTCGAATTGTGTTCAAGTCACCCTTATTTTACTTAATAACAGCCACAATGGCTCTCACATAACTTTTATTACAGCCTATTGTTATCATTGTAACATTTCATTATTATTGTTGTTAGTCTCTTACTGTACCTAATTTCTAACTTAAACTTCATGTACTGCTGATGCTTGTAAGAGATAAAGCGAGCCCCAGATTCCGGGGTCCTGGTGGAACACAACACATACTTGGGAGCCAGGCAGCAAAGCAAACATCTTCACTTCTGCAGGCGGGTGCACACGCACATGGTCTGGGAGCATGCTCACACTGCCCAGCTTTTTAATCCTTACCAAGGTGACCCGTCCCTTGCTCTTGATTGGAGCTCAGGTGCAGTCTTTCGCGATTGGCTGATGTAAAGGGAGGGGTTGGCCTTTGCCATTTCAAGATGGCGACCCCCAGGGGAGCTGCAAGTTATGCGGCCAAAATGGCGGGTGTCTAAACCTCCAGCATGCGGCCCACCAGCCGCGAGTTTGACATGCTTGGCTGAAACCAGTGGTTCTCAACCTGCGGAAAGCACATACATAAAACATATTGTTTTTGTGATTAACCACTATGCTTTAATTATGTTCAGTTTGTAACAATGAAATTGGGTTCACCACTGAAAGATCAGACAGAGGCTGAAAACCAGGACTACAGGCTTTATTAGAGAAGGTCCTGCCGGGCTGCCTCACAGGGGAGGACAGCAGCACATGCAGGGGTGGGCACGCCTTCTGAGGGGCGGAATGGGAAGGGGTGGGGGCTTAGTGTACTCGGCGCACGCTGATTGGTGGCTTACTGTATGGTCCATATGGACAAGGCTTAGGGTATTTGGCAGGTGTGGATTGGTGGTCCAATGTATAGTCCATATAAGGTACCTGGTTAGTCACTCAGGTATTTCCTGGCTGCAGTTACATCTACTCCACCCACCAGCTGGGGGAAGGGAGGATCTATCAACCACAACATGAGGAACTGCATTAAAGGGTATTTAACTGTATTAAACTGCATTAGGAAGGTTGAGAACCACTGGTTTAAACTGTTCCTTGACAGAAAAGATTACTTGTTTATTCTCACATCTTGAACAACATCAGTTTGGACTGCACAGGTCCATGTATTCATGGATTTTTTTTCAATAAACACACTTGGCCTTCAGGGATTTCACATCGGCGAATTCAGTCAACTGCAGATTGAAACCAGTATTTCCACATTCCCAACGGCAGATTTTTTTACTTTCTTCTGGCCAGCTTGCCCAAACTGTGGGGACAAAAAAATAATATTTATCCTCTCCCCTGTAACCTCTTCCGGCTGTTATAGTAATCAAATTAATAGGGACAGATTAACAGGAGAAAATCAAATTTCAATACATACACGTGGGGAATTCACAAAGGCAAGAAAATTCCAAAGACAGCGAGGCAGCATTGGGTATGTGACGTTTTGGACAAAGGAGAAAAGCGGGGGATAGGGTCTCAGATTTTAGAAGTAATTGAGGAAGAGCAGAACACATGGCAGATAATTTCTTATAAACAACCCAGAAACAATGGGACAGGTCCCCATCTGATACCTTCCCACCCACCACACTCAATGCAAATTAGGCTGCTAAGGCGACATCCTAAGATCCCTCCCCACCCCCTTGGAGCTGATCTTCCCTCTTGAATCTCTGGGGCAGGAAGTGGGAGGGTCAAAGGTTCTTTCTGAGACTTGTTTCTTAATTAGCTTCACATTAATATCCTAAAAGGCAGCTTCAGGTGGCAAGTTTTGGTCCCCTTCAGTCCCAACCCCGGTTGTTGAATCCACAGATACAAAGGGCCAGAGGTGGAGCCAAAAGGTCTAGGAAGGAGCCCTGGCCAGCCTGGATGAATGGTGAGAGCGTGAGGGTCCCGGGTTCGAGTCCCTTAAGGGCAGGGCGGGTGTGTGTGTGTGGGGGGGAATGAAGGTATAGGATCGGTGGCACAGGGTCTGCACACCTCACCCCCACCCGCCTGGGTCAAGGGAAAATATCTGTGTGGAGGGCTGGGCACTCCCGTGGTTTCAGGCCTCAGGGGTGGGGTCTTGGCAAGCGAAGGATAAGGAGGGGCACGGACAAGGGGAGACCACCATGTTCTGAGTCGTTCACCTCCGTTTAACATCATCATAGGGAGAGGCAGGGGCCCTTTGGATCGACTGCACAGAGCGCCGGCCTCCCAGGCTCCGCGCAGGAGCCCTCCTTCCCAGGTACCGGACTAAGCAGGCAGGTGATTTGCAACAGGCGCGGCTCCCTTTTGTGGGTGTGCGCGGGGGTGGGGGGCGGTGAACTTGAATGTTTCAGCAGAGGATCTTCAGGTATAAGAAGGCGCTGCAAGGTTCTGGAAAGTTCCCTCGGTCCGCTGAGGCTACGGGCGCCCCGAGGCGGGTTTACCAATTGCCTT
>NW_006291485.1:1535894-1545417 GCF_000327345.1 Myotis davidii | reverse complement strand
TCGGGGCGTTGACCCCGCGCTGCCGCGGGAATCCCCTCCCCCTGCTGCGTGAGCTTCTGTTCCCTTACTACCCTCTGCAGCCCGAGCTCCCCTGCTGCCCGAACCCCTCTGCTGCGTGAGCCCCTCTCTGCTGACCGACACCCCCCACTCTGTTGCCTGCAACCCTTCCGTTGCTGCCCCCAAGCCCCTTCCTCTGTCGCCTGTACCCCTCCTCTGCTGCTCGAACCCGCTCCTTTACTGCCTGAATTCCTTCTGCTGATCAAACCGCTTTCCTGCTGCCTTAAGCTCCGTCTCTGCCTGAACCCCCACCCTTGCTGACTGGCCGCCCGTCGCTGCTGTGGTGAACCTCCCTTTGCACAGACGATGCCCCCCTCTTCGCCTTTCCGTTTGTGCTGACAGCCCACCCAGCGTTCCCACTGATGGAAGGAGCGTCTGCAGCTGTCCCATCCTTCAGGGACATGGCGGCTGAAAGAGCAGGCCTTTCCCTCCGATTTTATTTTATTTATTTTTTGCTCTGCGGTCAACTGTTAGCGCCCCAAATGGGGGAGGGTTATGGATTTTGTTTGTTTAAAATGCTTCCCCTGCTGAAGTCCCCAGACAGCCTTCAACATAGAGATGTTTTTCTTTAGGAGCCTTTAAAAAGCAATCTAGACACAGCCTTTGGGGAGGGAATTTGGCTATTTTATTTGTGAAAACAAACAACAGGTGCCTTCCTGGGTGCCAGGGCCAGTCATCTCTTTTCGGTATCAAGTATCTCTGTGCAGGGTTACACGTGAGGATACGCCCCTATAAAGTGGGCCTTAAGGGTTGTGTCCGTGTAAAAACCACCAGCAAACCACGTTAGAAACCACCCTGAAAATTCTGTTGCAGGGCCCTTCGCACCAGACCTTCAAGCACATTGTGTCACATCTTTACCACTTGCCACATGAGTCCCAAATCATGACGGACGCCAAGTATGTCCTCTGCAGATGGAAAGAGCGATTATGGCCTGCAAAGGTGACAGCATTATTTTCTAATTTCAGGGATAGAAATGACTTTTGGGTGACAAGCAAAATATTTATCAAGAGAGATTTAGGAGTTGCTTCAGTGGAGTAATTGAGCCTGAACAGTTGGCTGCTGTTTCTGTTGGCACCAAATCTCATTCCCCATTTAATGGGATTTTGGTGGAGTGCTTACAAGGTTAAACTGCTGGAAATGTGTGGTGTTTTGTTTTGTTTTTCACACTGAAAAAAAATTAACAGCTCTAAAAGGCATGTATGGCAGTAACTCCAGGAGATTTCTGGCAGGGAGTCCGGTGGTAGTAAATGATGGGAGGATCTGGGGAGACCTTCCAGCCCAGCCGTAGGAAGAGAGGCAAACCTGAAGGTAGAAAGCCATCCTTGTCAGGGTCTGCCACGGACCTCTTGTGCCTGTTTTCCCACCTGCGAAATAAGGAAGATTAGACAGATTATCTTTGAAGTTCTATGCTTTTATACTTTAAGAATTAATTATCTGCTACAACATAAACTGATGAACAAAAATAGGTCCAGAGACAAAGAAACACTGAACAGACCGTCTAACCCAGCCATGGGCAAACTATGGCCCGCGGGCCGGATCCAGTCCGTTTGAAATGAATAAAACTAAAAAAAAAAAAAAGACCGTACCCTTTTATGTAATGATGTTTACTCTGAATTTATATTAGTTCACATAAACACTCCATCCATGCTTTTGTTCCGGCGCTCTAGTCCAGTTTAAGAACCCATTGTGGCCCTCGAGTCAAAAAGTTTGCCCACCCCTGGTCTAACCTCAGAGAGAAGGCAAGGGAGGGGAGCAAGGGGTAAGAGATCAACCAAAGGACTTGTATGCAGCATATTAGCATAACTAATGGAAACGGACACTGGGGCGGTGGGGGTCAATCGGAAAAAGGACACATATGTAATACTTTAATCAAAAAAAATCCATAATAGAAACAAAAAAATGGATATGTAACACTATGTTAGAAGTCCATACATGTTATGGAAAAAGAAAAATAGAACAAGTAAGGGGATTGTGGTGATTGTTTTAGTAAATGGGAGAGTGGCGAAAGTGGGGTTATCAAGGAGAGATTCGAACAAAAACTTATAAGAAGTGGAGTTAGCCAAGCCAATAAGTGGGAAAGAGGTTTCCAGCAGAAGAAGCAGCTATTAAGATCCTAGTGCAGGAATGGGTCTATTACGTTAATAAAAAAGGACAGAAATCAGTATGGTTGGGGTTGTGTGAGCAAAAGGAAGAGTATAGTAAAAAGTTAAATGTGCAAAGAAATTATCTGCTACATTTGTACCAGTTGTCACTGCTTCTTACTATGTGTCAATTGTTTTTTGTGTCTTAATAACAAGGATTTTTTTTTTTTAAACATAGGTTTTGGCCGGAACTGAGATGTCAACAACTAAGAAAAAAAAGAGATTTTTTCTAAATGTCCAAATACTCTCCTTAGACAAAAAGTTAAGTGTTACAATTTTTTTAAGAGTTTTATTTCCTTACCTGGCCCAGTGCACGAACTCATGCACCTTGAAAGAAACTGTGGGTTGCGAGGCTGCAGTGGGCACAGGGGTGTCCCCACCTGGCCCCTCCTGCTGCGGTCCCTGGTCCCCTGTCTGCTGGCAGCTCCGCTCCCACTGCTGCCACTCCCACACACTGACAGCACAGAGCAATTGGAGCTGGCGCCGTCAGTGGGTGCTAGTGGTAGCTGCTTCCCTGATCGCCCCTCAGGAGTAGGAGGAGGTAGAGAAGCCCTCAGGGGTGATCGAGACCAGCAGCCACAGCTTGCACCCCTGATGGCACCGAGTGATCAGGACCAGTGCCAGGCACCGGCAGTGGGTGTGAGCAGGACTGGCACCGGGAGCAGGTGAGAGTGCCATGGCATGCGGGAGCAAAGAATTTTCAGTAACCACCAGAGGCTTGTCCCAATGACAGCGACCGGTGCCCCGCCTAGGTCTGGCGCCCCGACTCACCTGCTCCACCATCCCAGCGCAGCCAATACCCGCCATGTTCCGCACACGCCCCCTGGTGGTCGGCGCACCTCATAGCGACTGGTTGTTTGGTGGTTTGGTTCCGCTGTTTGGTCTATTTGCATATTAGCCTTTTATTATATAGGATAGGATGGGCTTTCTGATTACCATGCCCCCACCAAAAAAGTGAAGTGCATGCCTAAAGACTTATTATATTAACTCTTCAGTTATTGTAACTAATTAGTGCTCATCATAACCTTAAGAAGAAAGATTTGATTTTAATTTTATGTCAGTTTGGAAATTGAAGATCTACACGAGGCATGTGATCTCCAGGGAGACCAGTACAAAAATTGAATAACTATAAAATTACACTAGGGTAAACTCTCATCATTGGTGTTCAAATAGGGGTATTTCCTGCCCACTGATTTATTTGTGTCCCCCCCCCCCATTTGTGTAATAGACCCATCAGTTTTGAAATACTTGATTTTGAGTCAGTCCCTCTAATAAACTATTATTTAGAACTCAGAAGGCACACCCATGATTCTGGCAGCACATTACTGTTCTCTTGATTACCTGGAATGGAAGGACGTAAGATTATCTAGAAAGAAGATAAAAATACTCAGATCGAGTAGGACTGGCATCGTGTGTCTGGTGGAAGAATTCCCAATTCTAAATAGAGAATTAAAATAAAACCCAGTGGGCTCCCTTTGCAGCTCCCCACCCCTCTTTCTTCAGAGCCTCTAAGCTTGTTTAGTCCCCAGCTCACACTTTCCCTGCAGCTGGGGAGGTAATTCAATACTGGAATTTGAAAGGAAAGCACATCCTTTTAAACTAAAACACACCTGCCGAGCTGTAAACATCCATTAGTGACATTATCTGTACTCTGAAAATCTAACTGAAGGAGTTATTTGTGCAGTTGAAAGTAGGATGTGCTTTATTAAAGTCACAATTTGAATTCATTTTTACTCTTAAATCCAGCCAACCTTTTCTGTCTTTTTAAAAGGGGAAACAACCCCACATAAAATATTCACTAGGGTCCTTGCTGACTCAAACCTCAGGCACATGGATTCCCAGTTGGCTGTAACTTGCTTTAAGTGGAAAGTTGAGAAGGAAGAAAACAAGCCTAATTCTTTTGTAATCTGAAGAAAACATGTTTGAAAGTATCTCCATGGCCTTGGTGGGTAGCAGGGAGTATATAACTGTCATTTCTTTCCCTGCAGGGTGAGAGTGAAAAGCACAGAAGCCAAGATTCTGAGGAAGTCCCACATCGAGGACATCGCTGCCTTATTGGGTAAGGAATTGTGAGGTCTTAACAAAGGACATGTAGACACTCCCCAGTTAGTCTTGTCATCCAGAATTCCTTGCCATGGTGTTTATAAAATAGGGTCTGTGTTCCTGTGCCTTTGGAAAAGCAGCTGTTTATTTTTCAAAGCAGGTTTCACCCTTGCACACCCTGGGCATGTCAACCATCACCTCTCAGTTGCCACCATCTGTTTGCTCAGGTTGTGTTGGAGGCCAGTTGTTGGTGGGTGCTTTCATAGGAAACACAGGAAGTCCTGTGTTGGTGGAGGTTATACCCGCTGAGCTGGGAGATTGCATTTGTCACTAGTTCCCATGAATAGCATCAGGTCTGTGTGTTGGAATGAATAAATGACGCTGTTTCAGCAGAGGGGCCAGGCTGAACTCAATGCCCGGAGTGCTCTTTCCTGCCTTTGAGATACCCTTGCAGAAAAGTATGGAAAATTGACCTGCCAACAAGGAGTCCTTTCAGTTGGCTATTTCCCACCCTACCCTCCACCCCAGAATGCATTCCTCCCAAGTTCTCTGTTTAATATGTTTTTGTTGATTACAGAGAGGAAGGGAGAGAGCGAGATAGAAACATCAGTGATGGGAGAGAATCGTTGATCAGCTGCCTCCTGCAGGCCCCCCACTGGTAATCGTGCCTGTGCTCTGACCAGGAATAGAACCGTTCATGGGTCGACACTCAACCCCTGAGCCACACTGGCTGGGCCCTCCCAATTTTTTATTTCCTTGGAGTGGGTTTTCATTGACCTTGATTGAATTGGAAGTTGTCAGACTACAAGAGGATTTGTGAAACATTTGAATATGTTTTGCTGGCAAGATTGTTTTGTAATCTGGAGGAATTTATTTTTGTCACTCAATCAAGTTAGGGTTATTCTATTTGTTCTTTTAAAAAACTGAGCCCTGCAGCCCTGAATGCAGACCACAGCCAGTTATGGTTTTGCAGCTCTGTCTCCCTTTGGGGAAGACAGAGAGGAGAAGTGTCAGTTCTCCCTTTTGGTGCAAAACTAGCTATAGAATGAGACCGAGCCTGTAAAGTGATGCTCTGATGGCAGTGCCCGGGCACCTGGACATCACCAGGCTTTGTTTATTTATCATCCTTCAGCCTCACAGAACAAGGTTTCAGCCAAACCTGTGGAGGAGTTGACCTACAGACGGTCACTTAGAGTGGCTCTGGATATTTTGAATGAGAAAACCCATTCTCATCAAGAAAACTCTTCAAGGGAAGAAAGAACTGCTGTGTCTGCAGGAGAGAAGCACATGGAACTGGCATCCTCACTCTGTGATCCCAACCCTTCATCTCTTCTCCGTGAGGGGGTGTTGGGCAGCTCCGGATCTGAGAGGAGGCTACGCGGACACCAGAAGCTGTCGGGCTCGTCCATTAGTGAAAATGAGATCCAGTGCCAAATGGACAAGAAGGGGGTTGGGGAAAGTGAAAGCCCACTTATCCGAGTGGTCTCCGCTGGAGGTGGCTCTCGGGACCGGAGTAGGTCAAGAATACACCTCAAAAATGGGACAACCCTGAGTGAGAGGGGAAGGAATTTGGCACAGGAGCCCAGCAGGTGTCAGAATGGCTCTTCACTTTCAGTGGGAGAGCAGGAAAGAGAGAGTGAGGAAAAGACGGACAGCCCTGCAGTCCTGAGCTTACCTCCTGCAGCTACGGAGCAGGGTCTGTGTGCCAAAGGTCGCCTCTCAGTTTCGCCATCAGGCAGCCCCACTGCGCACCAAGCCTACCCGGATGCTCACGGCCCACCCGGTAAGCAGCTGTGCTCTGGTGGTAGCCAGAGGTCAGGGCTAAGGGGATGCATGACTCTGGGAAGTACCCGTAGACTTGGCCCTGCCATCCTCCTCACTCCCTCAGATAACACAAGTCTTCCTGTCCTGGAGGAAGGTAGGTCTGTTCCAGCGCTGGGACAGGTGGGGCTCTGATCTTCCCTCAGCCAGATCCAGCGCCAGGCCCCATGTATTTTTAACCAGATCTTAATGAGATCAGTACCAGAATAGATCCAGAACAAAGATTTCCCAGTTCCTTTTTTGTCTGACTCTTGAACTGGGCTTTCATGACTCCACTTGTCCCCATATTTGTGTTGTTGTTTTTGTTTTGAAGGGAGGGAGGAGTTGGAGTGGGCCTGGGGCAGTGTGCCTGCAGACCTGTCGTGGGCGGCACTGTGTTTGTGAGAATGCTCCCTTCCAGGATTGACTCCTTTTTTCTTAAAGGTAGCAGAAGTGAGAACACAGGAATCTCTAAGTCAGTGGTTCTCAACTTTCCTAATGCCATGACTCTTTAATACAGTTCCTCATGTTGTGGTGACCCCCAACCATAAAATTATTTTCGTTACTGTTATGAATCATAATGTAAATATCTGATATGCAGGATGTATTTTCATTGTTACAAATTGAAAATAATTAAAGCATAGTGATTAATCACAAAAACAATATGTAATTATATATGTGTTTTCCGATGGTCTTAGGCGACCCCTGTGAAAGGGTTGTTCGACCCCCAAAGGGGTCGCGACCCACAGGTTGAGAACCGCTGCTCTAAGTGATGAACTCACTATAGAGGTTCCTGACTTCCCGTGTAGACACATTTCTATGCAGTTGCAGTCAGGCTCTATGATTTTTTTCCATTTTCACATCGTAACACCCCACTTATTTTTGAAATGCTAATTGAGAACTCTTCATTTCTGCTTGCTGGGGTGTCTCAAGTTCTCACTACCTACCTACTGCCCAGGGTTCTGCCCTGAGTCTAAACTTCCTTCATGAGGCCCATACCCGGGCATATTTGCAGGCTGCAGGGAACTGTTTGCAACTTCCCTGTGTTGTGACTACAGCCCTGCCTTGTCTCCTGGTTGTGTCACTGTCCCTGCATATCCACTGAGTGCTTCGCACCTGAAAGGGATCCTGCCCAGAATCCAGTCAATCTCTTGTGACTTCCATTGTTTTTTTGCCTTCCAACCTCAACATCCCCTCTCTGTCTCAGCCTCTGTCTCATGTATTTGTCTTTTAAATGCCCTCTAATGGAAATGTGCCCCACTCGAATCGGGCACTGTGGAAGTCTGTGTAACATGGATCTGTTTTCACTTATGGTCACAGATCACAAAGTGTTTCTTGGGGGATGAGTCGTTCACCATGAAAGCCTAATCTGACATTTTTGGCAGACCATCAATCTTCTGAAGAGTCAATGGAGTTTGGTCCTGTTAATTCCATCCTGGAGGAGGATGAGGAGGAGGACGAGGAGCCCCCAAGAATCCTTTTATATCACGGTAAGGCTTGAGAATGACCCAGGGGTGGGGGAACACTCTTGGATGTCTCAATCTTCTAGAAGGATATATGTGTTCCTGGACCACTGACACCTTTGCCTGAAGGTCTATTGCTCTTTCATTTTTCTCCTACTGAGCCAACACCTTCGAAAGTGCCTAATTTTTGGTTCCCTGCCTTAAGCTTAACCACACAAAGGAAGGAGGGACTCTGTCAGCACAGGGCTTTCTTTCCTTGTCCCTCGTGGGAACAGGACAATCAAGTAAACAGGTGGGCTCCCCAGCCACCGTTGGAGTGTGGCCTGGCCCCCCTTATAGGCCTTTGGAGATGGTGCCTGTGTGTGTCGTTTATTTATTTATTTTTTTTATGAAATCTTTATTGTTCAGATTATTACATTTGTTCCTCTTTTTTTCCCCCCGTAGCTCCCCTCCACCCAGTTCCCACCCCACCCTATGCCCTTACCCCCCCCCACTGTCCTCATCCCTAGGTGCACAATTTTTGTCCAGTCTCTTCCTGCCCCCCCACACCCCTTTCCCCCCCAAGAATAGTGAGTCCATTCCCTTTCTATGTCCCTGATTCTATTATAAGCACCAGTTCATTCTGTTCATCAGATTATTTATTCACTTGATTCTTAGATTCACATGTTTTTTTTTGTTTGTTTGTTTGTTTTTTAATATATTTTATTGATTTTTTACAGAGAGGAAGGGAGAGAGATAGAGAGTTAGAAACATCGATGAGAGAGAAACATCAAACAGCTGCCTCTTGCACATCTCCTACTGGGGATGTGCCCGCAACCCAGGTACATGCCCTTGACCGGAATTGAACCCGGGACCCTTCAGTCCGCAGGCCGACGCTCTATCCACTGAGCCAAACCGGTTTCGGCCTTCTTCCTCTTCTTAAAGGATACCTTTCAGCATTTCATATAATATTGGTTTGGTGGTGATGAACTCCTTTAGCTTTTCCTTATCTGTGAAGCTCTTTATCTGACCTTCAATTCTGAATGATAGCTTTGCTGGATAAAGTAATCTTGGTTGTAGGTTCTTGGCATTCATCACTTTGAATATTTCTTGCCATTCCCTTCTGGCCTGCAAAGTTTCTGTTGAGAAATCAGCTGACAGTCATATGGGTATTCCCTTGTAGGTAACTGAGTTTCTTTCTCTTGCTGCTCTTAAGAGTCTTTTGCTCTTGGCAATTTAATTATGATGTGTCTTGGTGTGGTCCTCTTTGGATTCCTTTTGTTTGGGGTTCTCCGTGCTTCCTGGACCTGTAAGTCTATTTCTTTCACCAGGTAGGGGAAGTTTTCTGTCATTATTTCTTCAAATAAGTTTTCAATATCTTGCTCTCTCTCATCTTCTGGCACCCCTATAATTCTGATGTTGGTTCGCTTGAAGCTGTCCCAGAGGCTCCTTACACTATCTTCGTATTTTCCACTTCTTTTTTCATTTTGCTTTTCTGGTTGGGTGTTTTTTGCTTCTTCGCATTTCAAATCTTTGCCTTGATTCTTGAGCTCCTCTGGTCTGCTGTTGGAAGTCTGTATAATATTCATTATTTCAGTCCGTGTATGCTTAATTTCTAGTTGGTTCTTTATCATAACATCGAGGGTCTCATTAGATTTGTTGAGGTTCTCAATAACTTTATCGGCGGCTTCTAGACAGTTCTTGAGAGACCTTAAAAGTGTGGTTCTGAACTGAATATCCTCCATTGACAGTTTTGTCCTGTTTCTTTGTCTCCGCATTTTTTATGCTTTCTTGGTGCACCCCCTAGTGGTCTTTGTGCGCAGTCTTGTTGTAGTTAAGCCTTGATTGTTATAGTTAATACTAGGGGGATTTGACCTCCAGGCCAACTGGCTGTGAGAATCAGCTGTGTCTGCAGTGGGAAAACTTCTGTCCTCTAGGGAGGTGCTAATCTAGCCTTTGCCTGAGGCTATCTGGCAAATGGCTCTGCGCAGGGCTTGGGCGGGGCTTGGGCGGGGTGGGTCGCAAGGGATCAACAGAGCC
>NW_006291485.1:1493329-1535722 GCF_000327345.1 Myotis davidii | reverse complement strand
TGTGTCTGCAGTGAGAGAACTACTGTCCTCTAGGGAGGTGCTAATCTAGCCTTTGCCTGAGGCTATCCGGCAAATGCCTCTGTGCAGGGTTTGGGCGAGGCGGGTCCCAGGGGATCAACAGGGCGGGCGGAGGGAACAGTTATGGCTGCTCTCAGTCCCATCCCCAGGGGCTCTGCCTCTCAAAGTCCCAGCAACCACTGCAAACCTTGGAGAGAAAGCTGCCTTTGAGTTCCGACCGATGCCAGACAGCCCCGCTTCTCCCGTTTGAGTCTGGGTCCCTAGAGACTCGCCCAGAACTGGAGCTCAGAATCTGAGACTCCCTCCCGATTGAAAACGACAACCACGCCCTCAGCTACCAGCCTGTTCCGCGCGCGTACCTCTGCACCTTTGTATTTTCCGCACTGCGCCTCCTCTGAGTCTCGTATGCTGTTCTCTTTCCTTCTAGTTGAAGAATTTCCCCTCGGCCAGTCTTCCTGTGGTTCTGGGCGATGTCCGTTCCGTCTTTTAGTTGTATTTTGAAGTGGTTGTCCGAGGCAGCTAACTCCAGTGTTTACCTATGCCACCATCTTGGTTTCTCCCATTCCTGTGTGTCGTTTAGAGGCAGGAATTCTCTCCCTCCCACACATGTTGCCTGCTCTCAACAGACCACCCTGGACAGATAAGAGCTGGGGACCCATAATGTACACCAACACCACCAGGTCCTTTAGTTTTCTGAAATAATTGATTGAGAACCAGTTCCCTTGTTAGACTTGCCCATTACCCTCTCAGGTTAACAGAATCTAGTCTTTTTGTCTCTTTTTTTTTAACCTTTTGATTTTGAAAGAATTGTAGATTCTCTGGATGTTGCAGAACTAGCACAGGAAAGGATGGAGACCTGTCCCCTAGCCTTCCAATGGCAACAGCTTGCAGGACAAGGAAGCCACGTGGGCACAGCCCCAGGGTGTCCCATGTCTCCCATGCCGCCTGCATACCCTTGTCACGCAGTCTTTTCCCAGAAGTCACCAAGTGCTTTTCTCTCACTGTCACTGTACTTATAGGTTTGCATTTTCCTTATATTTACTTGATAATTCAGACTTTTTTATTAATCCTCCTCTGAGGATATTTTTTCCATTGATTTCTAGAGAGAGTGGAAGGGAGAGAGAGAAACATCAATTGGTTGCCTCCTGCACATGCTTCAACTGGGGTTTAGGAACCTGAAACCAAGGTATGTGCCCTTGACCAGAAATTGAACGGCAACCTTGGGTCTGTAGGCCAACGCTCTAACCACTGAGCACTGGCCAGGGCATAATTCGGACATTTTTTACAGTTCCACGTGGTGTTCTGATTATTCTCAGTGGAAACTAGTTACTATTTACTAGGAGTGATGGGTGATCACATACTGAGCCTTCGCTACCGTCAGTGTCTAGATTGTCCCACAGCTCTGGGGCCACAGTGTCTGTGGCACATGCTTCTGGGAAATAACTCCGTAGCATCAGCTCCTGGAGCAGGGCTTCCTGGGCCACAGAAGGGACACGGCCTTCTTCCAGAGGAGCATGTCCATCCCCACAGCCACCAGCAGGGGGTCAGGTTGTCTTGGCTCCCAAACTTAGGTATTTGCTTTTTCTCCTGGTTTCTGCTTCCATTTGGTGTGGGTTATTCCCTGTCACCATGATCGTCTGTCTGGATGTTTACCGTTGGTCTCTTAGTTGGCCGTCTGCACCTGGACCCATTGTCCTCTGAGAAAGGGAGGCTTCTCAGGGGAAAACAGACCCTCACAGACCTGGGGAAGGTGGAGTTTCCCAGTTTGCCTCTGTCCTCCCTCCGTCTTGCTTCTCACTCTGTAAACTTTTAACTGTTAGATAGTTGGACAGCACGCCTTCCCTTCTCCCGCAGTAGTGTCAGACAAAGGATCTTGGCTCTTTGTCAAATACCAGCCTTTCTTCTCCAAGGTTTTGTTACCCAATTTTTTAAACATTTAAATTATTTACTCATTTGGGAGTTTTTGGTGGAAAATAGTTTAATTTTGTTCAGAAATAACTTTATAGTTCTCTGATAGTATTTAAATAATTCTCCTTCTTTTCCCTTAAAGTCTCCAGTTCCTCAGACAGATGAGCTTCTCAGAAACTGAGTTCTCACATTGGGTCTTCATTGCGTGTTATTGGCTCCTTTCTGTTTTCTATCAACACTTTTAAAAAAAGTTTATTTTTCAGTAATTTGAGATTTGCAGAGACGTTAACATGGTACAGAGTCCCTGCTACCAGCTTCCCCTGTTTCACAAACACTGTGTGACTATGGCATGTTGTCACCATTTGGAAACTAACATGGTGCCTCACTCTTAACTGCTCAGTGTGCTTGACCAAAATCGAACCCGTGACCCTTCAGTCCTCGGGCTGACAGTCTATCCACTGAGCCAAACCAGCTAGGGCTGTCCTTGAGATCTTTTAAGTGAACTGTGGTAACATCATATTTAAACATTATCACAGTAACTGTTTTCTCAAGCTGATGCATTTGCTGCTTGCCATGGATCTGACTTATCTGTTCTGTCTTTTTGTTTTTCTTTCTTTTTAATTCTAGAACCAAGTTCGTTTGAAGTAGGAATGCTGGTCTGGCTTAAATACCAGAAGTACCCCTTCTGGCCCGCAGTGGTAAGAACAACTCTATCTCCTAAGTGCAGTTACTTGGCCCCCTCAATGTTGAACCTGGCAAATGTTTTCACATTATTTCTAGGAGAAGTGTTGGGCGTAGAGCCAGGATTTCTGAAGACACGTGTACCTGAATAAAGGGAGTGTAGTCATGGTGTCACTACTGATAACGTTTACCGGGTGGATTTTCACCACCAGGCTCAGAAAACCTGCTTGAAAAAAATACCCACCATTTGTTCATTTTAAGTGTGCATTTCAGAGTTTCTCCTCTCTAGGAGCTTTTTAATCTTTTAGATTTGGGGCTAGGAAGCCATTGTGCATATGAAAAAAGGCAGTTGAGGTTCTGGCCAAGTAGCCCATTTGGTTAGAGCATCAACCTGATAATGCCAAGGTTGCAGGTTCAATCCCCGATCAGGGCACATCTAAGTATCAACCAATAATGCATAAATAGTGGAACAACAAATCAGTGTTTTGTGGGGTTTTTTCCTCTCTTTTCCTCCTCCCTCTTTCTGTCTAAAACAAATCAAATCGGTAAATAATAAATAAATAAACACAGGCATTTGAGATCCTGCCCAGTGCCCCACTGTGGTGAATAAGCTCAAATGTAGCCAAGTTTGAGGATTAGCTTTTAAGCTGGATGTTGCAAACAATCAGTTTATTGTTTAGGCAAAGGCACTGTCTTGGCTACTCTTTGTCCTTCTTCAGCTGAGACAGGATCTGCATCATTCTAGCCAGAGTTCTTTAATTTTTAGTGAGAGACAGTGGCCTTTAAGTTGGAAAGGTATTAGTCGTAGTCAGGAGCAGCTGTGTTGTCTGGATGGGTCTGACCTGCAGTCCGCCGGGCCTCCTTGCACAGGGCAGCAGCATGGCTTCAGGAAGGCAGACCCTGCAGTGTTTGTGGATAGAATTTGTAGCTAGAACACACATCTGGTGAGTGGGTGTTTCAGAAAGCCCCTGGCACAATTGTGGTAGCCTTTATCGGGACCCCCTCCTCCCTCCAGTACCCCCTTCCCAAGAGATCCCACAGCCTGCTTACAGTCAGCACCCTTTTCTCTGCCCTTTCAGCCCTTTCCTCATTCTCACCAGTTCCCTGGGGGCCCTGCAGGTTAACGGATCACCACCATGACATTCTTGGGGCATGGGTGTCCACACCCACCCTTGTCGGTGAACCTTGTGTGCAGTCTGTGAGGCAATACAGAAAGGGGCTCCTTGGCCTTTTGTCCAAGGACATGGGTTTGAGTCAGGCCCTGCCTCTATCTCGTGCCCGTGGCTGGTCCTGAACTAGCCCTGCTTGGCCACAGGTCAATCAGCCATGGCAGTTACATAGAGATGACTGCTAACAGCAGAAGTAGTTGCTTTTATTTAAAATTTTAAGAAAACCCTGCCTAATTCTGCCCGGTTGTCAAACCCCTTAGAGCAGCGGTTCTCAACCTGTGGGTCGCGACCCTTTTGGCGGTCGAACGACCCTTTCACAGGGGTCGCCTAAGACCATCCTGCATATCAGATATTTACATTACGATTCATAACAGTAGCAACATTACAGTTATGAAGTAGCAACGAAAATAATTTTATGGTTGGGTCACAACACGAGGAACTGTATTTAAAGGGCCAGAAGGTTGAGAACCACTGCCTTAGAGCCAGGCATGCAGCAAAACTTGGGCAGTCCCTAAGCATGTTACCATGTGGACTTCACTTCAGTCCCCCAGCCAGCGGCATTCCCTGTCACAGGTGTCAGTTGGTTACCTCTTGTTCAATGAGATGGTGTCAAAAAAGGATTTAAAACCCATGGCTTTTCCTGGGTTCTTGATGCTTTGTTTTCTTGGCTTTGCCCATAGGTCAAGAACGTGAAGCGGAGAGAAAAGAAAGCGAGTGTGCTCTTCATTGAAGGACACATGGACCCGAAAGGGCGAGGGTGAGCCATCATCCCTGGCTCTTTACGGACGCTTCCCGGTATCGGAGCTGGGGAGCAGGCATCCGGGGCCTGCCAGGTCACACAGCTCAGTTTTCCAACCTTTGTTTGCGGGCTTTGAAAGGCCACACAGCTAGACATGCACCAGACCCCCATTTCCCAGAAACTAGCAAAGGTGGCTCCCTCCATGCAGGTTGTGAACAGGGACCCTGCCTCAGTCTGAGTTTTGTCATGTGGATAGTTGTCGGTCTTTCTCAACTCGCCCTTCGTCCTGGGATGAGAATACACACAATGTGTCACTCTGCTCCCAGCGAGCTCAGCAGGCACCACACCACTCTGCACCGAGGCTACTGTGGAGCTGGTCCTGTCTGATCCTCTGGCACTTCGGTGCTGCCACCCCTCCTTTGGTCACCAGCAGTGTAGAGATTGGGCCCTGGCACCTCTGTCCTCTTAGGGACCCATGCAAGGGTACCTATCACTCCAGGGCATGGCTCCAAGGTGCTTCCTTGGCACCTGGCACAGCAGTTGTCGTGGGTGACCTGGTCTGGCAGAGGCCCCTCCTAACTGTCAGAGGAAGACAATGTCTGTTCACGTGGTGCCTTACGTCTCTGTTACCTTGCCTCTGCTCTCTGCAGCATCACAGTGCCTCTCAAGAGGCTGAAGCACTTCGACTGTAAAGAGAAGCAGACGCTTCTGGTAGGTTGCTTGTTATCTGTGCTTCACTAAATAGCTCCCTTATGACTTTTCCTTTGTGTAGCCTTTGAAACTACTATCATAGGGTACTACTAGCACCTGCCCTGCCTGCTTTGGCCACTACCCTCGGGTTCCTGCAGGGGCCATCAACTACCCAGGAGCTTGCCACCTGTCTGTCATGTGGTTCAGGGGTGGAAACAGGATGTGGCAGGGGAACTGTTTGTCCCAGGCTAGGGGCTAAGGTGGCAGAGAGGCTGGACATGAGGCCTGTTCCCTCTGGCTCCTTCTGAGGCCGCCCCTTGCGATGAGGCACAGGGCCCCTTGGAGTAAGGACCCTGCCCATCCGGTGCCTGAGCACAGCATGAGTTGGGGTCAGGACACTCCCCAGGATACCTGCTCTGCCTCCAGTGGCCAAGTCCCCACAATTCTGTGATCAGCTTTGTTATACGTGAATCCGTGAGTCATGAGGTGTTGTGCTCCTTCAAAACCCTGTCCAGTTTTGAAACACTGCTCTTTGTTGTTCTAGCTTTCAAAAACACAAACCAAAACTGGGCAGGGAGGTGAGGCTTCTGCCTGCACCCTACTCTGGGGGTTCCCATGGCACTTGCCAGGGTTTCCAGGTTGGGAAGCAGTCTGTGTCTGAGCTGTATCCTCAAGAGTGCTGGGATCTGGGAAGCCCGATGCCCACTCCTGTGTTGTTTCCTGAGGCAGCAGGCCTCAGGCTGCAGGGACAGGTGGGCGTTTGGAAGATTGGCTCCCATACCAGACTCTTCCCTTCCTTTTCCCCCCTGATTTGCCCATCTCCACAATGTGAGCCTTGCTCCATCTGTTTTGTCTGCTGCGTCTAACCCACAACCAGCGCTGGGTGCCCGATCCCCACCAGAGTGCGTGTCGGTGGGGCCTGGTTCTAGTCTTACAGGGTTCTGTGCTCCCTGAATGCCAATCTGTAAGTACAGGGAGCTACTCACCCAGAGGGCACTGACTCCTCTAAGTGCTGTGCATTCTTAGGGTCCTGGTAGCTTTCCCATGGTGGGGAGGAGGAGGGGCTGCCATGGTGCAGAAAGCAGAGTAGGAATCTTGCTTTAGGATCTGTTACAATGGTGTGTGGGCCTCTTGTGGTCTAGATTCCTGGAGGGCCTCTGTGGCCAGCTTCCTATTCCCCATATTCCCCTGTGAGATGAGTGTGTAGGGGAGCACGAGGCGTTGGGTCCTCTGAGTAGCAGTGAGCAGTACATCCAAGGGGTGGATGTGTCACCTGTTCTAAATGTTGATGGATTGGCTCTCACGGTCTCTGCTGGCCCTTGGGTGACTATCACTGCTTTGTGGCATCTGTAGGCTCCTGTGTGTCTCCTTCCCTGGTGCTACACTGTCTGCCACCCCAGGTGCCAGTTAGTTTGGCCTTCTCCCGCTAGAGCTGCTTGCTGTGCTTGCATCGCTTGCCTGCTTCATGTGGTGACCACAGGAGGGTGGCCAGGCCAAGGCAGCAGTAACGCCGGACGTGGGTTCATCTTGAGTCTGGACTTTTCCTGGGAACTCGTCCCAGCTCAGGGAGCCTTGCCGGTTATATTGTTCTTGGTTTGATGGTGGCCAAATGTCACTCGCTTTAGGCTTAGACTGCCCCTCTAAGTGCTGGGCACAAAGACGTCTCTTTAAAGGATTTACTTCTCACTTTAAGGTCCTCTCCCTATGATGGTCATGGCAACTGCAGTTCGGGGTGTTTATCCACCTTCTCTTTGAGTCTTCAGGCCTCTGGCCCACAGACAGGCTCACAAGGCACTATGTTCTGAACAGCCTGGTCCCAGAGCTGGGCCTTACCAGGCATTCCCTGCCAGCCCTGGGAGCCTGCCCGGGGGCATCTGCTGGGTGCCCTTCCTAGATAAGGGGACTGAGCAGGCAAGAGGAGTCCCAGCAGACTCCTGTTGACACCTGCTGTCTCTCTTGTTGCAGAATGAGGCTAAGGAGGACTTCGACCAGGCGATTGGCTGGTGTGTCTCCCTGATCACTGATTACAGGGTCCGGCTCGGTACGTGGGACCTCCACAGCTTGGACAGAGGGAGTGGGTGGGGGCAGCAGCATGGGGGCCTCCTCTGCAGACCCTCTGGTGGTCAGGGCTGAGCGCAGCCCATTCCCCATGGTAGTCTGGCCTAGCCCTTGACAGTTGTGTCCCAGTACAGGTGTACAAGCAGGCACCCAGGAAGAGGTGGTGATGTTGGACATGGACAGAAGATGGGGCCTCCTTTGAACCAGAGCTGGTTTCTGTCCACCCCAAGTGGGCCGTTGGGAATTGGGAATCTGAATCAGGCTTGTTAGCAGAAACTCCTGGCCTTTTCGTGGCCTCGGGCTCCATGCTGCACCAGCCCTTCCACTAGAAGGGGGAGGCTGATGTGTTGTCGGAGCATCCAGACCCTACAACCTGAAAGAGGTTTCTAGAGCCTATCTCATGTGCGCCTTCTCCCCTTCTCCCTCCTCTGCAGGCTGTGGTTCCTTCTCTGGCTCTTTCCTGGAATATTATGCAGCGAATATAAGTAAGTCCACCAGCTCCTCTTAAAAAGTGTGGCCTGCTTTTTAGTCTAAAAGTAACAGGTCCCCCAGCCTTCTCCTGGATTGTGGGATCGTTTAGCTAGCCTGGTATCCACAGGGCACCCCCAGGTCTCCTTTCCCTCCCTGCCATAGGGGCCTGGACAGCAGGTCCACTTCTAAAACTGCCCTGTCAGTGATAACGCCCAAGCGTTAAAATATATGAACAGTACTTTTTGTCTTCCTTCCTTGTCTCTCTGTTTTCATTTAGTGACAGTCACACATACATACTTTCCCATTCCCCCATCCTTAAAGAGGGAGGTAGATGAATTAATGCTGCTTTTGGGGGCTGGAGGGGCTCTGCTCTTTTAAGTTAAACTTAGCTAAAGGGCAGAGTTGAGGGAATGATGAGGGCTTCTGCCAGAGGAAGAACCCTTTAGGAATGTGGCTGCCCCATTGTCCGCATGGCCTGGGGTCTGCCCCATACCCCAGGACATAGTGAAGGGACCCCACTTGGCCGGCAGGCCCACAGACGCATGCCTTGCCTTCTCTATAGGCTATCCTGTCCGCAAGTCCATCCAGCAGGATGTCTTGGGAACCCGATTCCCTCGGCTCTGCCATGAGGATCCTGAGATGCCTCTGGCTGGGAGTCCCTGGGGCAGGAGGCAGCCCTGCAGAAAAGTCTTGCCCGATCGATCACGAGCTGCCCGGGACCGGGCCAACCAAAAGCTGGTGGAGTACATCGTGAAGACGAGGGGCGCTGAGAACCACCTGCAGGCCATCTTGAAGAACAGGAAGCCATCCAGGTGGCTGCAGGCGTTTCTGAACTCGGGGCAGTATGTGACGTGTGTAGAGACGTACCTGGAAGATGAGGAACAGCTGGACCTGGTGGTGAAATACTTGCAAGGGGTCTACCAGGAAACAGGTAGCAGGATGCTGACGCAGATCAACGGTGACCAAATCCGCTTCATCCTGGACGTCCTTCTGCCTGAAGTGAGTGGCCAGCAAGACATCCTGTGCATGAGGGTGGTGGGGGTCTGTGGTGTGGGCCCAACTATAGACGAGCCCACTTTTGCCCAGGTATGGGCTGTGCCAGCATGGGGCATGGGGCATGGGGCGGTTTGGTGCTAGAATGTCACCCTTCCAAAATCTGCCTGGAGGGGATTCATGGAGTCCTAGCCCTCCTGGCCATTCCGTGGGCAGTGGCACAGGGCTAGGGTGTTCTGATCTCATCGCCAGCCCTGGGGGAAGAAGATGCAGGCTTCATCTGCATGTACTGGTAGTGACTGTTCCAGAATTTACCCTGGAAACGGGAGTTTTAACTTTCCTCAATACTGAGGCTGGGCTGGGCTGGGCAAGGAGCAGACACAGCTCCTCAGTTACTGTGAAATTCAGAATGGGCACTGCTGGGTGTGTATGCATAGTGTGGACAAGATATTGACAGATGAAAATATGTTGAACTTTACAATTGTCGCAAGTCCCAAATATAATTTTTTAAATCGAGTTTAGAGAGAGAGAGAGAAACAGCAACTTGCTGTTACAACTATTTATGCATTTATTAGTTGATTCTTGTATGTGCCCTGACTGGGGATTGAACCTGCAACCTTGGCACATTGGGATGATGCTCTAACCAATTGAGCTAATTGGCCAGGGCCCAAATGTTTTTTATTCATAAATACTCCCTTGTGTATCTTTAAAGTGGGATAGTCCTGCTTCCTGGGAACATTTGGGGTTGTCACTCTAAGTGTGCTCCTGGCATCAAGAAGGTGGGGCCAGGACACTGTTCAGCAACCCAGACAGCCCACAAAGAATGGCCTGGCCCTCGTGTCTTTTGATACAACCACAATGCTCTTATTTCACCTAAAAAAATTGACATTGATTCCTTGATATCAGGTATCTATTATGTATTCAAATCATCACTATTGTACCTTTTTATTTTTTAACAGTAAACTCAAAATTTTTCTAAAATGCACTTGTTGGTCTGGGTGCTGCCTTTTGTTATTATATGCTTTTAGTGACAGGGACTCTCGTCTTTAGAAGATAATGTTACTGATTTAATTCATAAACTTTATTACAGCAGAGATGTCACAGGTTCCATACATATCTTTTAGGCCTTAAATGGGGACGTGTCTGGAGGCCAGCATGTGGTCGAACTGGCCCCTTGCTAATTCTTCATAGCTTGGCGCCGAGTGGCCTGACCTGGTGTTGACCTGTTCCCCTCTTGCAGGCCATCATCTGCGCGATTTCTGCGGTGGACAAGGTAGATTACAAGACGGCTGAGGAGAAGTACATCAGAGGACCTTTGCTGAGCTACCGGTAGGCTGCTCAGAGCCTTGCCCCAACCATTTTACAATGTATCTTCCAAGGCTTGTATTTGCACACATGCTAGCAGCTGGGACTGAGGCCCCTCTTCTTGATCTGTTGGACTGGATACCCACTTTGGTAAATGAGTCACATAAACTTGAAAGTATACATTAGCACTTGGCAGTTGCAATGCCAGACGAACCCGGTGAAGCCGGCAGTGGACGTTCTTGTCCTCTGTTGAGTTTGGGCTGTGGGCCCTGGGCCCTATACTGGATACATACCGAGGACCCATGTAGCACCCTAGAGGGCAGCCAGGGTGACCCCCGGACGTGTACTCGGCCTCTCTGCCTAATCTCTGGCTGCTGAGGGCTGATACTGTATTTGCAACTCTCCCCTGTGCTGCAGAGGCATGGCTGTTTGAGAACAGAAGCACTCGTCCTGATGGGTATCACCAGTCAGAGAAGGCTCTGATCAAGACGTTTCTCTCACATTGGTGTGGTTAGCTGCCCTTGGAGTTCTGGCCCTGGAGCCCCTAATCCCTTCTGGGCATGTTGCCAGGTCTTGCTGGAAACAGGCGTGGCTGCGTGCCAGTGACAAGCTGAAGACTCAACTAGAGTCACAGGCTAGGGGCTCCCTCCAGGGCTGACTGGGCACTGTCACAGGACACTCGGTGCAGACGCTCGGCATCCTTCCCAGGCAGGGCCCCAGCGTGTGCAGGGAGGGTAGGAGGGCTGCCTGCCGGCCTCAGTGGATGACAGGCCTCCTGTGCAGCTGCCCACAGAAGAGTCAATTGGCTCTGCGTGCAGCTCACTTAACAGGACAGGAAGGGCCTTCGGAAACAAATTTGGCATCTCGGTTCCTGAATCTCAGGCCTGGCACGATCCATATACAGTCAAGATAGTGTTCTTGGGGGAAGCTGGGCAGAGGAGCTATGTCTGGGAGCTCAAACTTCTGCTCCTGTGGTCCTGTCTCCATCTCCACACTCTTCCCTCTGCTGGGTTGCCAGCATTTCTTCACAGCCTCTGCCTGGCATGAACACATCAAATGCCCACTGGAAATGAGGTTCACCGGCTAACATAACTGAATTAGGGTGAAAACACCGGCCCCATTTTATTCCTCAGGGATGTGGTCTGAGGAACACAATTAGTGATTAGCCTCTGTTTCTGTTCTTTCGCCCCAATTTTTAGCCACATGGTCTGTCTGTCATTATATACACCCGTGTCCCTCTTGTTTTATAAGTTAAGAGGTTGTGCAAAACGGACTTTACTGTGCATCGCTAAGATGTGTGTGCTGTTTCTGTTGTGCTCATTTTCAGGCTGCCGTGTTTCTTGTTTTGAACTGAACGTGTGCACATTTACCTCCAAGGTTCCTGTGTTTACCTGAGCCACCTCTGAATTAATGTGTTTATTTATATCCTCAATGCAGTGGCCAGCCAAGTGATTGTTGACATAGTTTTTCTTAACTGGGAGTCACTTAAAAAGGACAATTTGATCCCTAAACGGTTTGGCTCAGTAGATAGAGTGTCAGCCTGCAGACCCAACGTCCTGGGTTCGATTCCGATCAAGGGCAAATACCTTGGTTGCAGGGTCCTCCCTGGCTCAGGCCCTGGTAGGGGCTTGTGCAGGAGGCAACCAATCAATGTGTTTCTCTCTCATTGATAATTCTCTCTGTCTTTTTCTTCCGTTCTCCCTAGGGATCAATGGAAAAATATCCTTGGGCCCTAACCGGTTTGGTTCAGTGGATAGAGCGGCGGCCTGCGGACTGAAGGGTCCCAGGTTCAAATCCAATCAAGGGCATGGACCTTGGTTGTGGGCACATCCCCAGTAGGGGGTGTGCAGGAGGCAACTGACCGATGTTTCTCTCTCATCGATGTTTCTAACTCTCTAACCCTCTCCCTTCCTCTCTGTAAAAATCAATAAAATATATATTTTTAAAAATGAAAAGAAAAATATCCTCGGATTAACACCCCCTCCACCCACTCAAAAAAGGACAATTTAATATTTCATACTTTTAAAAATTATTTTTTGCCCTGGCTGGGTTGGTTAGTGGTTAGAGTGTTGGCCTTCAGACCCAAGGGTTGTGGGTTTGATTCCCTGTCAAAGGCACATACCATACCTCGGATGCAGGTTCCTCAGCCCTGGTAGGAGTGCCTATGGCAGGCAACCAATCAATATGTCTCTCTCCCCACTCCTTCCCTTCCACTCTCTAGAAATCAGTGGGAAAAATATCCTTGGGTGAGGATTAATTATTTTTTAAAATATATTTTATTGATTTTAAGAGGAAAGGAGAGGGAGAGAGAGAGAGAAACATCATTGATGAGAAAGAATCATTGATTGGCCACCTCCTGCATGCCTCCCACTGGAGATTGAGCCTGCAACCCGGGCATGTGCCCTGACCAGGAATCAAACTTTGACCTCCTGATTTATAGATTGATGTTCAGCCACTGAGCCATGCTGGTCGGGCGAGGATTACTTAATTTTTAAAAAATTTTCTTTATATAGTTGTGGTAAAATATGCATAATACAACTTTACCATCTTAAATAATTTAAACATTTTCTTTTACTATGATTTTAATGTGGAGAGGGGAAAGAGAGAGAAAACAACATCAGTTTATTTTTCCACTATGTATGTATTCATTAGTTGACTCTTGTATATGCCCTGGCAGAGGATAGAACCTACAACCTGGGGGTATCCAGACAAGGCTCAACCAACTGCACTATCTGGCCAGGGCCATCTTCACCATTTTTAAGCAGAAATTCAGCAGCATTAGACACATTCACATTGTCGTCCAAACCATCACCAACATCCTCCACGACTTTCCAGACTGAACTGCCCCCATCATACATCAGCTCCTCTGTTTCATGCTTTTTAAAACACAATTAATGACTGAAATGAAGTTGTCATTTTTTTCTTCTGAAGGGAAAAAGAAATATTTGACAACCAGCTCCTAGAAGAAAGGAACCAGCGGTGCTGATGTGGGAAGGCGCCAGCGTGGGCAGTGAGAGTGGCCAGAGGCCCCCGGGCTGTTGCGCACGGTTCTGAAGCTGGAACCGGAGAGACGTGTACATCAGATCTGTCTATGGGTTTTATTTTCCTGGCTTTTCAGGGAAGATACAGTTCCTGAAAGGTTTTTGAAAGGACAAAACTGACTCATTTTGCATTATTTCATTACTTGCAACTGTACAGAATAGTTTAATATAAGGTACACATTTGTCTTTTTATGTTAAAAAGCATTGTATCCGATATTAAACAGGAGTTGTTGTTTTTTAAAGAGTCTGATATGAATGTATAGCTCCAGAGATAATCATGTGTTTTTCCATTTCCCCCCTCCTTTGCGTGGTTTCCTCTTAAGATGGTTCCTGAGTTTGCTGTGCCTCATACATTTTTTAGGAAAACCAGTATTTGTAAAAGGCAGAAACGTGCTTTAGCATTTGCTGTGTTGCTCATGCAGGACAAGAGACAGACGTAAGTCTTTCTATAGTCTCTTTCTGCTCGGACTCAGGTCGGGTGAGTCCGCTCCAGACGGATGTCAGGCTGCCTGTCCCCTGTGGCTTTCCATGCCTGTCCCAGCGCTGAGCGTTGTCTCAGGAACCTACACGGGTAGCTGTGATGACGCCGTGTTTTCACTGCTCCCACATGGACAACTAAGGTCACTGTGTACATGCCCTGTACCCAGCTCTTGGTCTGGGAGCCACAGGATTGGGCTTGTTCCTGCCCGAAGCATGAGACGGGTCCCAGGGCCCCTAGGGCCCCTGGCTTGGAATTCTAGCTGTATACAAACCCATGCCCCATTTTTACTTGGCCAGGCCTTGAACACATACCAGTTAGAGCCCCACACCAATGAGTTATTTATTGTAAGCTGATGCAACACTATTACAGTAAACACTGGCGACGTTAACATCAAGGTCCTGTCCCTTCATTATTACCCTGGCTTCATTGTCACCCTTGATGACACGCCCTCTCTCCCGGTGCCCCCCTTACCCGATGGGGATTACTGCAGGGGACAGTCTGAAGGAGACTCCTGGCATGTGTGAGAGTGGTGCCCTGGTGCCCTGAGATGTTGAACAGGAAGGAGCTGCACAGTCACTTCTGGTTGGTTAACAGGATGTGTTGGGGAGTTGGCATAATATGTTGGGGGCCTCAGAACCCTGCCAGCGATCTTTGTCTCAGTTGATTTTGCTCAAATCTAAGAGCAGGAAATTGTTACATGTGGCTCTAACAGACCTGCTGTCATCCCTCCTGAATTGGCCAGAGGAGTGACAGTATAGGGCCAGGCTTGGGAGAAAGGGATTGGTGGCCCAAAGCTACGACCATAGTGGGTGGGGGTCTGCATCTCATGGGGAAGGCTCCTGATGCCTAGTAGCTTGGCCCTGCACAGGTCACTCTTTCTGGACCGAGTCCTCTATCCTCACACTGGAGGGCCCCAGCAGCACTGCCAAATGGGCCTGGCTCCCTTCCAAAAGTTTGACGGCATTGACAGGGAACAAACACACAGGCTGTACTTTTTGGATAACAAATGTCCATGAGGCCCCATGGAAGCCCTGTGGTCCACAGGGGCCTATTCCATTATTGTGAAGCATTTTTAAATGTCTGTTTCTTTGCTCATCTTCACTGTGTTTCAAAGCTGTGCTGTTGACTCGAACCATTCAGACGGGAAGTAAATGCCATTTTGGAGCTCTGACTGCTTTCCTGGGCTCCGCCTGCGTCTCCCTCAGTCGTTTTGGAGCTTGTGGGGTCCAGCCCCAGCCCCATGTGGGGAGGCTTCTAACCACATCCTGGCCCCATGTCCCAACAGGAGTTTTCAGCGCTTGCTGTGTTTTTGTGGATTCTGGGTGTTTGTCCGGAGGCAAGGTTGCCGTGGTGGCTAGTGGGGTGGGTGGAGGTCTGTTCTCCCCTCTTCCCTTTCCCCTCTCCCCTCTCCCCTCTCCCAGAAGATCCGGGTTCCTGAG
The DNA here is from genome assembly GCF_000327345.1 of Myotis davidii. Lineage (NCBI taxonomy): Eukaryota > Metazoa > Chordata > Mammalia > Chiroptera > Vespertilionidae > Myotis > Myotis davidii. Next base: position 1,520,729 of record NW_006291485.1, on the reverse strand, counting down.
GCAGGCTCTTTCTTCCCCATTCATTGCTGTATAACAAATTGCACCAGATACCCAGGAGTTGGAAACAACATTCTGATTTCTGTGGGTTAGAAGTTCAGGAGCAGCTTGGCAGGCAGGCTCTGTGGTCCCCTGAGGTCTCTCTCAGTCAGATGTGAGCCTAGGTTGGGGGCTCAGCTCCCAAGATGCCATGCTCACAGGGTGGGAACTTTGGGGGAAGGGAAACCCAATAAAGGCGGGTGTCCTTAATGTATCCATATTGGTTCAGGAGTTGTGATAATGCATCAGATCAGTGTAACATGTTAGCCACAGGTATGGGGTACATCCTCTCTAATAAAAGGCTAATATGCAAATTGACAGAACGGGGAATGACCAGTCACTATAATACACATTCACCACCAGGTGGCAGACGCTCAATGCAGGAGCTGCCCCTGGTGGTCAGTTCAGCCAGGAGCCGGCTCATGGCTGGCAAGCATAGTGGTGGTGGCCCCAACCTCTCCCGCCTCCGCAGCAGCATTAAGGATGTCTGACTGCTGGCTTAGGCCTGCTCCCCACAGGGATCAGGCATAAGCTATCAGTCAGACATCCCCCCAAGGGCTCCTGGATGGTGAGAGGGCACAGGCCTGGCTGAGGACCCCCCCTCCCGCCCAGTGCATGAATTTTGAATTTCCGGTACCAGGCCTCTAGTTGGAACTATAATATCTTTGTAACTTTTCTATAAATCAGAACCTTGATGTGTCTAAGATACAAAGTCAATTTAAATATGAAAATCCAGCCCTGGCCAGTTTTGCTCAGGAGGCAGTGACCATTTGCTCAGTAGGTAGAGTGTTGGCCCAAGGACTGAAGGGTCACGGGTTTGATTACTGGCCAATGGTTTATACCTTGGTTATGGTTCGACTGCTGCCCTGGTCAGGGTGTGTGCAGGAGGCAACCAAGCCATGTGCCTCTTACGTTGATGTTTCTCTCCCTCTCTTCCCTTCCACTCTCTCTTAAAAAAAAAAAAAAGGAAAAAAAAGGGGAAATATTCCCAGGTGAGGATAAAACAGCAACAAAAATAAATAAAATAAATAAATAAATAAATAAATATAAAAATCCAACTGTACATCAAGGCCAGTTGTGGGAACTACAAGGAAAGGTTTTTTGTGCATCTGCCAGAATTTTAGAGTCCTGTCAGAGTGGCCACCCTTTTATTATTATTTTGTTTTTTTAATTTTTAAAATTTAAGAAAAAAAATGGACTTTTTCCACTTATTTATGTATTCATTGGTTGAGTCTTGTATGTGCCCTGACCAGGGATCAAACTTCAGAACCTTGATATGTCAGAACAATGCTCTATCCAGATGAGCTACTCAGTTGGTTTGGCTGCGCCTCATCTACTCTTCCCCTTCCTTGTGCGTCATCCCTTTAGCAGCAGGGTTTTGGCCTAAGGCCCACCCCACACCTCTCATTCCCAAGGGACCTTGAGCTCCTTAAGATCAGGGACCAGGCCTTGCTTTGCTCAGTACCAGCACAGAGCAGGGAGTGGTCCTGCTAGGAGACCAGCTCTGTCACTCACCTGCCTTTGCCTGTTTGGGCCTCAGTTTCACCGTACATAAAATGGACAGAACAGCTACCTAGCAGGATTGTCAAAATGAAATGATATACAAGGGGAAAGTGTTCTTGAAATTTATTTTGCCAGTTTTGATGTTCAGTAATGTTTGGTTTTACAATTAACACTGGTTCTAATGCTATCACTTTTTTAAAAAATTGGGTTGCCCTGGCCTGTTTGGCTCAGTGGATGGAGCGTCAGCCTGCGGACTGAAGGGTCCCGGGTTTGATTCTGGCCAAGGGCACATGCCTGGGTTGTGGGCTTGATCCCCAGTGGGGGGCGTGCAGGAGGCAGTCAACAATGATTCGCTCTCATCATTGATGTTTCTATCTATCTCTCCCTCTCCCTTCCTCTCTGAAATAAATAAATATATATTTTTTAAAAAGAAAGGAAGAAAAAAATTGGGTTGCACCCTAGCCAGTTTGGCTCAGTGGCTAGAGCGTTGGCCTGCAAACTGAAAGGTCCCAGGTTTGATGCTAGTCAAGGGCACATGCCCGGGGTTGTGGGCTGATCCTCAGTGGGGGACTTGCAGGAGACAGCTGATCAATGATTCTCATCATGGATGTTTCTATCTCTCTCTCCGTCTTCCTTCCTCTTTATATTAAAAAAAAAAAAATCGGGTTGCACTGGCGGATGTCGCCAGTTGATTGAGCATCATCAGCTCCTGCACCCAAGTTTCAGATTCCCGGTGAGGGCACACGCCAGGGTTTCAGGCTCCATCCCCGGTAGGGGGCGTGCAGGAGGCAGCCAGTTGATGTTTTCAATCTCCCACATGGATGTTTCTCTCTCCCTCTCTCTCTAAAAATCAATAAAAATATTTAAACAGAAAAAAACCTAATCATTGATTTTTTAAAAATCGGGTTGATGAAAGGGAACGTTTAGGTTGGAATCATAGTCTTGGAGGTGGGGACAAGGGGTTTTGAGTGCGGGATTTGAGTTCCTTGCTCTGTCCTTCCCACGTTGGCATGAGTGGCAGCCCTGCTCTTCATCTGCAGAATGAGGACACATTCTGGTGAAAGGACAAACTGCACCAGCTGCGAAAAAGGGTAATGATGCCCCCTGGCGGCCGGCTGGCGTGGCTCAGTGATTCAGCGGCGACCTATGAACCAGGAGATCACGGCTCGATTCCCAGTCGGGCCATATCCCGGGTTGCAGGCTCGATCCACAGTGTGGGGCGTTCGGGAGGCAGCCGATCAATGATTCTCCCTCATCATTGATGTTTCTATCTCTTGTGCACTTTCCCCCTCTCTCTGAAATCAATAAAAAATACATATATTTTTTAAAAGTTAGTAAAGTGTTGAGGAATTACCAGGTAAAAGCTAGGAGAAGAGGAAGACCATGACACAGAAACGCTAGCCGAAACTCGGGATTGAACCAGGGACCTTTAATCTGCCATCCAGCTCTTTTCCAACTGAGCTTTTCGTGGGCGTGGAAGGGTCCCTATCGTCTTCATTTCGCTCCATTCAGCGGCGCACATAGGTGGGTGGTTCGCCCTGCACTTACCGACCGCGCATGCCTTGTAAGGTCCTGTCTGAAGCAGGACTGCAACTCGGTCTCTGTGGCGCAATCGGTTAGCGCGTTCGGCTGTTAACCGAAAGGTTGGTGGTTCGAGCCCACCCAGGGACGTAATCTTCCTTTTGCCTCTCTGGTGAGGAAAAATGGTGCGGGCGCCTGCTTTTTTGGAGGCGGACTCCCCTGTCCTTTTATCCCTCGTGGGGCGTTGGGGGCGCACAGTGTCGGGGACATCCACACAGGCGGAACGTTCTGAGCCTGGGTTCCGTTTTCCCTCAGCAGCCGAACCGCTTTGGGTGACGGCCCCGGGGACTCGGAGAGCTAAAACGGACGGACTGCAGAGGTTATCTGAAGGCCGAGGCCAAGATGGCGGCGTTGGCGGGTGAGCGGTCCGGGGCGCCTGGGTCAGGGGCCCCTGGGGAAACTGAGGTTCGGGTAGCGACGCAGGACGCCCCCCCCGCAGCCTCGGGAGGGCCCCGGAACGGGCCCTGGAGGAGCCCAAGGGTCGGCCCGGGGAGCTGCCCTGCAAGTTCCCGAGAGAGAGGTGGCCTGAGATTGCAACCCGGACCGGCGGGGAAACTGAGGCCCGGAGGGGTGCCGGCACAGCAGGCGTCCCACTTGCCTGCTCCCGGGACCTTCGTCCCGAGATTAGTGATTAAACGCATAGGATGAAACCCGCAGGGTTGCAAAGGAAAGCAGTTATCCCGAAGTACAGCGGCTTGTCCAAGTAGTGGTGTAGGGATGGGTGAGATGTCTGCAGCCCCGGTGACACTGTTGGGAAACGTCCGTGATTTCTGTTGGTGAAAACCAGGGGTCCTGCCAAAAGGGGCCCTGTGGTTTGTTGGCGAAACTGAGGATGGAAAGGAAGGCCAGTTTTCAGTAAGACGGCGGCCAAGAGGGTATTTATTCTTTCCCGTGCAGTCCTGTGAAGGACATTTACTGGGCTGTCAGTTTATGCAAAGCCCTACGTTTTCAGGTGGGGAAGCTGAGGCTCGGAGAGGGGCAGCTCCAACAGGAGTCGGGCTGGGCAGTCAGCCTGCCTTCCGTGCTGGTGCCTGTAGGTTTGTTTACTCAACACACAGCACCCAAGGCCGAGGCTGTGGGGAACCTGGAGGCGCTCGCAGTGCCGAGGAGGCAGGCACCACGCCAGCAGGCACAGGTGGTGATCGGACCCGGTGCCAGGATCGAGGGGGCCTCGGGGAGCGGGTGCTGCTGTGAAACCGGCCCCTGAGGCGCTGGCCTGTGCACATGTGGGGCGCAGGGTGCTCCTCGTGGCCGCACTGAGGCAGGGAAGGTGGCCCTGGTGAGGAGCCTGGCTTGGCTTCCAGGGGCCGTGGGTGTAAGCAGGGGATTGGCACTACCCGGTTCATATTCTGAAAGACCCCTCTCCACCAAACGTTGGTTAAAGTAGAATTTAGAGAGACCGAGGGTCGAGGGGAGGCGACCCGGCAGGAGGCCTGAGGGGCAAAGACCTGGCTGGCCCAGGCCCTGGGCGTGTGGCCTCTGGTGCTGTCCAAACTCACGCCTGCGCCCTGTGGTTCTTTCTGCAGCTCCCGGCCTGCTGCGCCCAGTCCTTGCGCTGCGGTGAGTGCCTGCGTCTGCGTCTCTGGCCCGGCCTCCATCCAGAGGCCCTGGAAGGGAAGGGGGGTGGGATTAGAGTACCCCTGAGCTGGGAAGGGTGAGCAGCTCCGGTCGGGTCCTGTCTGCTGACAGTCGCTCGCGAGCGAGTTGGGGCAGCCCTGGGACTGGCAGCTGCTCTCCCAGGTGGTGGGCCGGCCCCTCTGTCCATGTTGTGGCAGAGCCTGGGTTCAGACCCTTGTCCACATGCCCTACTGCCCTCAGGACTCACTTGCTGCCAAAAATAATCAGTGTGTTTGCTCAGGTGACAACCCCCTGCGGGCGCCTCAGGACAGGAGGGCTGGTAGCACGGGGCCTCGTTAAGGGCAGAGCCTGGAAGTCAAACCCCCAGGCCCACAGGTTCCGGGACATGACAGATCCAAGGAGAGGGTTTTCCTAGGGGAGAGAGTCGGGGGCTTTGAGGCGGGCACAGATTTGGGCTGAGTGTGGTTTGGTTTGATAAAGTCTTCCCTAGGGATAAACTACATATTCACCATAAAACGAAGGGAAAAGGGGAAAATGAAAACCAGGCACTTTGTCTCTGGAGGGCCAGAGGGTAAGTGTCTTTGGCTGTGCAAGCCAGGTGGTCTCTGCTGAGACTGATAGCTGTGCCTTTGTGAAAACAGCTGCAGACCACACAGAGACAGATGAGTGTGGCTGTGTCAATAAAACTTTATTTACAAAAACAGGTGGCCCTGGCCAGTTTGGGTCAATGGATAGCACGTTGGCCTGGGGACCAAAGGGTCCTGGATTCGATTCTGGACAAAGAATCAAATCCTTGGTCACAGGCTTGATCCTCGGCCCTGGTCAGGGCGCATCCGGGAGGCAATCAATTGATGCTGTCACATCGGTGTTTCTCTCTGTCTCGCCCTCTTTCTTCCACTCTCTCTAAAAATCAGTGGGAAAATATCCTTGGGTGAGAATTAACAAACATAGGTGGAGGGCCCAATTTGGCCACTAGCCCCACCCCTGCTACAGTGCAGCCCCTGTAACAGCATCCCAGGTGCCCCAGGCTCCTCTTCATGTGTGCTCTCTCTGCAGCTCCTGCGTGGGTGCGGCTGTTCAGGGACGATGTGTCCATGCCAGTTCGGCTGCTGACAGCCCAAGCAGGTAAGGCCAGCCCTCCCAGTGGCCCGAACACCCCGAAGCACCCACCCCCTCCAGCACAGCGTACCCGTGGTTACTCCAGGGCCCCCCACAGCCAGCAGAGCTCTGAGGTCCCTGCCCTAGGAGCTCTGTGGCTGCACATCCCCAATCCAGAAGGGCCTTTGCTGAAGAGTGGGTCAGTTGGCCCCTGTTTTCCAGATGAGGACACTGAGTCCCTGAGAAAACAGGGGCCTCTTGGGGCCACAGACCTGGGTACTGAGATGCTGCAGCCCCAGGGTAATCTCTGGCCCCGTGGCTCCTCCCATTACTGCCCTCAGGACCAGCTGTGACCATAGCTTTGACCTGTGCTCTGCGAGTTGCTCTGTGTTAGGTTACAGGGTAGAGGCTGTGGGGGTAGCCAGCGTTCCTTTCCTGGGACTCCTGCCTGGCTAACACCTCCCTGTGCCATGTCCCATGCCCAGGACACAGCCTGCCATGTCCAAGGCCGGAGCCGTGGTCTCCAAGCCCAGCTCACTTCCCAGCAGCCAGGGCAAGTATGTGGTGGCCAAGCTGGATGACCTGGTCAACTGGGCCCGCCGGGTGAGCCCCCAACCCTCCTCCTTCTCTCCAACCTCTGCTCTTTGCTTGCACACGGCACGTGGACAGCATGCATGCTCACTGCCTCTGTGGTTCAGGGAGCCCAAGAGGCTCGTGATTATGTCAGGATTCATCCTCTGCACCTCTACCCCACCAGCTCCTGGCTCTGGCATCCCCTCCGTGTCTCTGTCCCATCCCCTTGTCTCTCCCCCAACCCTTGGTGAGGATTGCCCACTTCCCTTCTATAGTTGTCTTCTGTTCGGGCCTCTTTTTTCTCTTAATGTAAAAGCAATCTTTTTAGCTAGAGAAGTAATGTGTGCTGAAAGCAATAACTCCTTCCTGGCAAAAATTTAAAAAGCCTGCCCTGCCCCTAGCATCAGCCACGAAACAGTTTTTGTCTTGTATCCATTCCCTTAAGTCGTGTCCATGGCCTGTCTCCCATTGGACATATGTTCTGTCTCCCAAGACAGAGGCTCCTTTCAGTGCCCAAGGGTGCTGGGCTGGACAGGCCACCTTATCCAGCCCTCATGGACGGCTGTGCACTAGCACAGTCTGTGTGTCTTTGTGTCTCACACAGCAGCACAGCAAACATCCTACTAGACCAGCAATGGTGAACCTATGACACGCGTGTCAGGTGACATGTGAACTCGTTTTTTTGGTTGATTTTTCTTGTTAAATGGCATTTAAATATATAAAATAAATATCAAAAATATAAGTCTTTGTGTTACTATGGTTGCAAATATCAAAAAATTTCTATATGTGACACGGCACCAGAGTTAAGTTACGGTTTTTCAAAATGCTGACATGCCGAGCTCAAAAGGTTCGCCATCACTGTACTAGAGCCTCCAGCTCCATGACAGAAATGTCCACTGTAGCCTTGTTTACGACTGAACACCCAGAAATGAGGTCAGGGTCAGGCAGCTCAGGTGCTCGGTCAGTCAGGTGGCCTAGCCATGTTGGGCAACACTAGTCCCCTGCACTAGCACATTAGTGGGGGGCCACTTCGTAGTCCCACATTCGATGCAGAGCAGCAGAGAAAGGTCTAGCCAAGGAGCACGGCTGTGGGGAAATCAGACACCAAACAGATGAGGAGTCAGACGGTGCTCAAGGCCATCCAGGAGGACTTCCTGGAGGAATCGGCATTTGGAGATCTTAGACACCAGGGGTGTCCAGAACAAGATCCTCAGAGTTAGGCCTATGCCACATGTGGCTGCCAGGCACTCAGAGCAGCAAGTGCCCACATTGGAAGGATGGGGTTTGGGATGTACTAGGTTACATCAATGGTATTAAAACTAATTTTACCTTTTTAAAAAATTTATTTGTTTTTTAAAGATTTTATTGATTTCAAAGAGGAAGGGAAAGGGGGAGAGAGACATCAATGATGAGAGAGAATCATTGATCAGCTGCCTCCTGTACGCCCCCTATTGGGGATTGAGACCACAACCCAGGCATGTGCCCTTGACCAGAATTGAACCTGGAACCATTCAGTCCACAGGACGATGCTCTACCCACTGAGCCAAACTGGCTGGGGCTGTTTTTTATTTTTTTAGAGGGAGGAAGGGAGGAGAGAGAAAGAGAAACATCGATGCAAGAGCTGAACATCTATCAGCTGCCTCCTGCATGTCCCCTACTGGGGATCAAACCTGCAACTCAGGCATGAACTGGCAACCTTTCCTTGCACGGGATGATGCCCAACGAGCTGCCCACACTAGCCAGGACAACTTTTTTTTGTAACGTGGCTATTGGCAAGTGCTGACCCACAGGCCTAGCTCCCTTTACCTTCTTATCAGGCAGCCCTAGGCTGGGGCAGGCAGCAAGCTCAGGCTAGGACTGAGGGGCCTGGAGGATATGTGGTTGCTGTGCGGGGAAGTGGGTGGGGAATAGCTGATGTGTCATTTTTCAAGAAAGGCTAGAAATCTGTTTTTCTCTGTGAAATTGCTCAGTTTCTTTAAACATGATCTCCAACTGTCCACTCACGGGTTGACCCTGGCCCCCTCAGAGTTCCCTGTGGCCTATGACCTTCGGCCTGGCCTGCTGTGCAGTGGAGATGATGCATATGGCAGCACCCCGCTACGACATGGACCGCTTTGGCGTGGTCTTCCGAGCCAGCCCACGCCAGTCAGATGTCATGATTGTGGCCGGGACACTCACTAACAAGATGGCCCCCGCACTCCGCAAGGTAGGCCTGGCCCGGACCCCACCCCTCCACCGCCCAGGATTGAGCTGCACATAGACCCTGTCGTCTCTTCCAGGTCTATGACCAGATGCCAGAGCCTCGCTATGTTGTGTCCATGGGGAGGTGAGTTCCAGTGGGGCCGGGGGCCATAATCTGGCTCCAGGGACGAGACATACCTGTGAGACACGGTTGTGTTTCCCCCCAGTGTTTTATCTGGGCTTCTGTCTGATCAAGGTCATGGAGGTATAATTTATACTCAGTAAAATCCCACACCTGCAGGGAGGCGAACAGTGACTCTGACACTCTGCTGTGTAGACTGCCCCCTCCCAGAATGTCCCTTCCTGTGGGTTATTATTGCTCTCCACCCCAACAGCCCCTCTGACTTGTCTGTTTCTTTATGAATACATAAACGATATTGCTCTCTTAGACTGTACATTCTCCTTGCCTTTTTAACTTGTAGTCATTCTCTCCATTGTTAAAACCTGTTTAATCACTTACTTTTTTTTGTTGAGATAGAATTCACATAACAGAAAGTTCATCCTTTTAAAGTGTGCAGTTCAGTGGGCTTTAATGCAGTCACAATGTGTAAAACTATCCCAACTGTCTAGTTCCAGATGATTCCATTATCCCACAATAAGCCCTGTCCCCCCATCAGCACTCACCTCCCACCCTCTTCCCCAGCCCCTGGCAACCACACCCGTTTCCTGTCCTGTGCCTGTTCTGGACATTTCATATAAAGGGTATCACACACTGTGGCCTTTTGAGCCTGGCTCCTCACTGAGCATCATGTTTTCAAGGTCCATCCATTCATTTCTGCTCTGCCTGGTCGCAGGTGACTGTTGTCTTTCCTATGACTTCATATCCCTTCTTGTCATTTTTGGCAGGCTAGGCACCTGCCCGCAGTTGAAGGCGGGTGTGGGTTAGGGAAAGGGCCCTGAGGAGGGAGCAAAGCCAGGATGGCCAGCGAGGCCCTCACACCACTCTTCCCACTCCAGCTGCGCCAACGGAGGAGGTTACTACCACTACTCGTACTCCGTCGTGAGGGGCTGTGACCGCATCGTGCCTGTGGACATCTACGTCCCAGGTAAGTCCACTGCCTTGACTCTGGGCAACCAGGCCTTCAGGTCCCCACAAAGGAGTCCCAGTACCCTCTAGACATGGTGGGCTCTCCCTGTTTTAAGAATGAGCAGATTTGGCCTGGCTGATGTGGCTCAGTGGTTGAGCATTGACCTATGAACCAGGAGGTCACAGTTCGATTCCAGGTCAGGGCATGTAGGAGGCAGCCAATCAATGATTCTCTCTCATTGATGTTTCTAGCTCTCTCTCCTTCTCCTTACCTCTCTGAAATAAAAAAAAATATGTTTTTGAAGAAAAAAAAGAGCAGATTTGGGTCTAAGAAGAGTGACACCCCATTCTCTCCTTTTTGTTGTTTCTTCATGGGCTCCCCAGTTTCATCCAGATGTTGGACCAGGCCAACATCAAAAGGGTCAGGGTGAGCTGTACAAAATCGTTGATATTTGGCCATTTTTAAGCTGCAGTTTTATATGATTCCACCTAATAGAAACCAAACCCAATAAATGCAATTAAAAAACAGAAAAAAGTTCCTGGAGGACATGAATAGCGTCTGTGAGGTCTCATACTCATGATGGGTGGTGAGACCCCACCCTGCTTAGACCCAGGATCATCAGGGTGTCCAGGTTCAGCAAATAAAAATACAGGGACCCAGTTAAATTTGAATGTCAGAGAAACAATGAATAATATCTTTTTCATTATAAATATATCCCGTGATATTTGGGATATAGTTATACTAAAAAAAAAGTATCAGTGGTTTGTCTGAAGTTTACATGTAACTGGGTGTCTGTTGTATCAAACTATCCTGCAGAACTCCCTCCTCACCGTGCCAATCAGCAGGGGGTGGCCTCCTGGGCATGTGCTGGCACCTCCCAAAGGCAGAGAAACAGGTTTCCACATTGGATTAGAGCTCATTGGAAAATGGCATTGATTTGTTTAACATTCTGCAAATATTTATTTTTAATCTTGAACATCAGACTCTTTTCTTTTTATTTAAATACTAGTAGCCCTGCGCACGAATCTGCGCCAGTAGCTCGCTGCCGCCCTCCAGTAGCTCTCCACCTGCTGCCCCATCCTCCTGTAGCTCCCCCCCGCCCCCTCTCATAGCTTGCTGCCCTGCCCCCTCCTGTAGCTCTCCGCTGCCTCGCTGCCCCACCCTCCTGCTGATCCGCCATCCAGTCCTTAAGCAGTCGGTTATGTTTCACAGGGTAACAGCCATTTGCATATTTCATCTTTATTATATAGGATATTTTTGTTGATTTCAGAGAGGAAGGGAGGAGAGAGAGATAGAAACATCAATGATGAGGAAGAATCATTGATTGGCTGCCTCTGGCACACCCCACACTGGGGATCGAGCCCACAACTGGGGCATGTGCCCTGACTGGGAATTGAACCACGATCTCCTGGTTCACAGGTTGATGCTCAATCACTGAGCCAGACCAGCTGGGCTGCAAATACTGAGTGCATTTTCTAGGCCTGGGCCTGGCTTGGGCAGCACTGGGCCCTAGAAATGTCCTATCACCAGACCAGGCCCTGGGGAACCCCCAGGTTGTGGGGGGTGGAGCCTGACACAGACATGCTCCACCCCACCTATTGTGTAGGACTTTGAAAGATGCATAGAAGTCTATCCTGCAGGCTTGTTAACCTTGACCAGGAGCCAGACCCTTGGTCAGTCACTGCTTGTTTGACCCATGACCTCAGGCAAATCTCTCCAAGCCTCAGTTTCCCCATCTATCAAATGGCCATTGTGATCCTGCTGTCAGGCACTGAGCACCCCAGAGTCAGCTGGAAGTAAATGACTGTCAGTTCTTCATCCAGCCTCCCGAGGTGGCGGGCCTGTCAGGTCCTGGCATGCCCTCCAGGTGCAAAGTGTCTCTCTGCTTCTTCCACCTGAGACACTCGGGATGGAGACTGTGAGGACTATTTCTCTGGGAGTTTCCTTCTCAGTCTGTGAGCCGCCCCGCCCTGCCCACCTTGCTGGCTACTTCCAGTGATGGGCCAAACTATCCACCCCCTTCGTGCATTCTTTGGATGCTGGGGTGAGGGTCCTCAGCCCTCCCCACCACGGGAAGGCGTCAGCCAGCCCTTAGCCCACCTGCAGCGCCCAGGTCACTCTTCCTAGGGCCCTGGGTAGCCCAGGCCTTTCTGCTCCATGTGGCCGGTAGTTGCTGCCCCCAGCCGGACCCTTTGACCTTCCTTCCGTTTCATGTGCCCTTTGTCAGGCAGCAGGGAGAGAGAGGGGTGGTGCCCAGGTAGAGCTCAGATCCAGTCGCTGGTCAAAGGCTCCTGGCAGAGCCAGAGCTGTGGGCCCCCTCCCCATGGGCAGACACTGAGGCAAGGTCCCGCCCCCAGGCTGCCCACCTACCGCCGAGGCCCTACTCTATGGGATCCTGCAGCTGCAGAAGAAAATCAAGCGAGAGAAGAGACTCAAGATCTGGTACCGAAGGTAGTGCCACCCGACTGCCACCCTGTATCCTCTTCGTCATCCTGAGAGATGGTCAATAAACCTGAGAAACCCACTGGCATGGAAGCCTACCCTCAGTGTGTATGGGCAGGGGGTCCTGGAAAGTAGAGAGGTGCCCACAGGGCAGAGAGTACCCCTTGTGCTGGGTGTAGGTGGGCGAGTGCTTCCTTGGTCAGGGTCAGTCCTTAGAGATGCTGAGGCCCTGGAGGCAGGTGGCTCGGTCCACATCAGCCCCTCTTCGGGGCCTTACACCTCGTCTCCTAAGGCCCCACCGGCCCCACCGTGAGGAAGGAGAATCCAGAGCATCTCCTGGAGCCAGATGGGGCTGGGCTGCCTCTGCACTGACTGAAGGGGATGTTGAGTCAGAGGAAACGAGACAGTGGGAGAGTGTCAGGCCTCAGCAAATGGCACTGCACTTCACGAGTGGCTGAGGGTCCTGTGAGTCCAGATATAAAAATGTTGCTTTATTTTGAAGTTCAGCCTGACTTGGTGGGACCAGAAAATCCTCCTCAGTAGCCTGAGGACCTGGGCCTAGAGCTGCGACGCTCCTTGCAGTCCTGACCTAGTTCTGGACCCCCCTGCACCCCAGGTGCCGAGCACAGGGAAGGGAGGGGCAACCGCCCTGGATGGCTGAGGGACCGGACCATAGGTGATTGATTGGTGATGTCTCCCTTGGGCAGGATTGGGGTCACTGACTTGTACACAATGGAGCATATAGCTCACGGATCAGCAGATGCTCCTCATATAGCTTGCCCACTGAAAGTCCAATAACATTGCTTTTTTAAAAATATGTTTTTATTGATTTTAGAGAGAGGGGGAGATAGAAATAGAAACACTGATGAGAAACACTCCACCACTGGCTTGCACACCCGCTACTGGGGTTTGAGCCCACAACCCAGGCGTGTGTCCTAACCAGGAATCTTGGTGCATGGGACACTCCAATTGATTGACACAAGCCGTGCAACGCATTTTTCTTTTTGGAGGAGTGAGAGCACACTTCTGCAATGTGTGCTGATTGGCCAGCCTAGTGTTAGCACTATTTCATCCCTGTGACCCCAGAAGGCTGATACTGGTCCTCTGGCAGAGGTTAGGAAGGTAGCTGGGGTCTTACAGCTGGTGCTGCTTCAACTAGAAGCTGGGCTGAAGCCAGAGCCTGAGCTCCTGGCCACGAAGGCACTCAGAGGGTGGTGCACCAGACTTAGTGCTTGGTGACCAGCGGTGTGATCATCTGTGGGAAGGCGTAGTAGCGGCAGTCAGCAGGCGGGACCAGCTCCATCACCTGCGTGTGGATGTTCTCCCGGCGGAAGCCCGACTCCAGCAGCGCCGGCACTTGTGTCTCCTGAGACAGGGAAGCGCCAGGTTATGTCCAGGCTCTGAGGACTCACACGCACACCCGGTGCCTACCCTTCCTTGCACAGCATTGTTAGTGCCAAGGCCCCAGGGCTGCAGTAGCCTCTACCCCAGGCCCAAATGCTGAGACAACGTGGGAGCCCACGTCTGAGCGGCAGTCTCCAGGTGTCTAAACTCGGGCAGCAGCTTCCTGGCTGTCACAAGCCGTCACCAGGCTGCCCAACTGCTCCTCCTAGCAGGCAGAGGAAGAGTTTGGTCAAAGGCCCTGCACAACAGGGGCATCCTGGGTAGAGGAAGGCCTAGTGAGGAGTATGGGGCCTGTCAGCCCGATGGAGAGCATGGGTTGAGTCGTATGTCCCAAGGGCACTGGGGAGTACCTTGCCTGATTTCCACACAAAGCACACAATCTACCTAAGAGCAATCCGGAAGCAAGGGACCTTCCCAATCCAAGGTGACTGCAGCTGCCTCCCCAACCTGCCTGCCCGGGGTGAGTGGGGGAAGGGAGGCCCAGGGAGCTAGGCTGCTGCACCTCAAACATGGTACTGATGTTGGAGTACTTGGACTTCATCAATTCCCCCCAGGAGGTGAGGTTGCAGTAGGTGAGGATGCCCCCAGGCTTCAGCAGGCGAAAAGCATGGCCCTGAGGGGGACAGAGGTGGGGAGGAAGATCAGAGAACCGAGTGGAAGGAGGGGTGCCCTGTGTGGGTGGCAGATGCCCCCACCCAGCTGAACTCACTGCAGACCCTATCCCTCCGTGGGGTCCTACCCTGATGAAATTGAACTGGTGCGTGTGCCAGGTTTCCTCAGACAGTGGATACGTGTCGTACAGGATCCCTGCGTGGGAGGGTCGAAATCATATGGTCAGGGCCAGGGGCAGCCACACCAGGACCATGGCTCCACACGAAGGTGGAACTTGAACATGGCCCAGGAACCCCAGCAGCCATACCCCAAGTTCACTATGCTGCCACCACCTCTAGGTACCGTGTGCAATTCAGCAATTCCTTCAGGCATCCTGCCGAGTGTCAGGTCTCCTGTGTGTCTGCCCCCTTCCCAACTCCGTTGGCCCAGTGACCTGTCAGCCCCTGTGTTCTTTACAAGGTCCCTCAGCAAGTGAGAAGGAGATTCAGGCAGAGGCTCCCCCTCACCCAGTACCCAGAGTCCCCTCACCATCAAAGTGACCATCTGGTAGGGTGGGTGCCACCTCTTCCCACAGGCCTTTCAGGGGAACCACCTTGAGGTAGGGGAGAAAAAGAAGGCTGAGGGTCAGAGGGATCCCTGGGACTTCTCAGCTGTAAGGAGGGCAGAGGAACTCCCACGGAGGATACTCCCCCCATCCCATGCCCGAGGCTGCCCCAGGAGTGGGAGGGGGCCTGCAGGCAGAGGTAGCACCTTGTGTGGCTGCCGCTGGGCCCAGTCCTGGAGCCGCTGGAAGACACCGTCGTTGCACTCAATGATCCAGTGCTCATCGATGGCAGCTTCCTGCACCTTGGTTGCTGCGATGGCCATGCCAAAGCCCACCTCCAGGACCCGGCCCCCTGGACACAGAAAAGGCGGGGGCTGAGGAGACTATCTAGATGAGGAGGCTCAGGGGCAGCGCCTTAGCACAGAGAAACTAGGACAGGAGAGCACAGCAGACATAGGGACACAGTGGCCCTGAGAGGGAACAGTGTGGGCCCTGGCCAGCGGCCAAAAAGGGATGACCTGCCAGGGAGGCAGCAGAGCAGCTTTTGGGTCGGGTATTTGCGGGGGGAGGGGTCAAAACCTGGACTTTGAGCCTGATTCCGGCTGTGTACACCAGTGGCACTGATGGCATGCCACTGGTGCAGCTTATCTTTTGGTTACTTTTCTCTCCCCCTCCTACGTCTCCACAATGAAGTTAACAAGAGAAGGGCAAGGGAGGACGAGGATCCCAGGCCAGGGCCTGGAACAATCGGGGTAGGTGTGGGTGGTGGTACCCACTGCACTACAGCCAGAGGCCTACAGGCCACGAGCCCAGCCCTTGGGGGACCCGAGCACTCTTAGGGCCCTGACACCGGAGGGCAGGTCACCCCGTCACAGCTGTCTCCCAGCCTCAGCTTTCCCAGAGCTATTCTTAGCTGCGTCTGGCCGGAGGGTGTCCAGTCCAGGGACGCTCCCCCACGTGCGTCTGGGCAGCGACCTCCGCCAGGCCCCCTGTTCCCGATTTCAGGGGGATGGAGGGGCCGGCACCTCATTTCTCCTGGAGAGGAAGTTCTCGATACTTAGGGGGCGCCTACTGGGTGCATGCCCCGTGCCTGTAGCACCCCTTTTGGTTCCCCATTGTCGTCCCCCAGTAGCAGCCCCATTCTCCAGGCTAGGAAAGAGGCAAGGAGAGGCTCCGATGCGCATCAGCCAGAGAGCTGGCTGGCATGGGCCTGGCCACCCTCGGGCCGGACGCAGGGCTAACCTCTGGAGGCGGCGGCGGCCGCCAACGCGTGCATGTAGGGAGTCTCCCAGCGCTCCATCACTGGCTTGCCCAGGATCTGCAAGTGCATGTCCGACGCGTCGTAGGACGCGGGCGCCGCCAGCCACGCAGGCCTGCAGTTCTCTCCAGGCGCGAAGATGGGGGTCGCGGCGGGGGCGCTCATATTGCAGGCGGACGGGCAATCCTAACTCTGCTCCCGAGGCGAAGGGTTGGTCCCTGCAGAGCCTTCTGGGCCGGAGGGTGTGACCATGACTGGCGGGGGCGTGGCCGGGGGCGTGAGGTGTTGAGGACCCGCCTGGAACCCGTGAGCGGACTGCACTGCGCGAAGACTCCAGTGCCCTCTAGCGGTCGTAGAGCAGAAGACGGCTCCACATGGGTGGGGCCCCGCTCTTCGCTGAACCTCCAGCGCCTGCTGGCGAACTTGGCACAGCAGCTGAGAGCCCTCAAGGTCTGTAGCCTCGCCTTTTCACTCTCCTGCCTCAATTTCCTCATCTGTCACTGCCGCAGAAAAGCCCCCTTTCCTTGCTGGGGTGGGAGGATCTAATGATTTTCCGGGCGCTGTTGGAAGTGCTTTAGGTATTTTAAAAAAATTATCCAGCCGTAGCCGGTTTGGCTCAGTGGATAGAGCGTCGGCCTGCAGACTGAAGGGTCGCAGGTTCGATTCCGGTCAAGGGCATGTACCTTGGTTGCGGGCACATCCCCAGCAGGAGGTGTGCAGGAGGCAGCTGATCGATGTTTCTAACTCTATCCCTCTCCTTTCCTCTCTGTAAAAAAATCAATAAAATATATATTTTTAAATCACTCAGTCTTCAGAGATGTCGCAGTGGGTTTTTATTGTCCTCATGTCACACATGGGTAACTGAGGCACCGAGAGGCACAGCCAGCAGTCTCATGGCCATGGATGTGGGTGGGTGAGGACTCAGGATTAGAACCCTGACAGTCCCCACTTCGACCACATGCCGAGCTGCCTCTCCTCTTTCAGGAGCTCACTTCACATCCCCATAAGCTGGTGGTCACCCAGGATCCTGATGGGGGTGATCACCATGCAGAGGCTTGCAGTCCTGGGGGCCCAAATGTGATCCCAGCAGTCTGCTGTCCCTTACACCCAGGAAGTTGGATAGGGCAGCCCTGCCGGGACATGGGATTGAGGCCTTGTTCCAGCCCAGGGCAGCCCTTGAAGTCAGCTGCATCTTCTGCCTGCCTGCCTGCCTGGGACCTACCCACAAGCACTGGCCTTCAAGCTCTGTAATGTGACTCCCCTTTTCCAATTCTTTGCACATTAGGCCATGAGCCCTAAACACTCCATTCCTGCCTTCCCACTGAAAAACTGAGGGCCAGAGACGCTGTGGTCACAGGGTTTGAACCCAGGCAGCATCTTTTTTATTTTTTAAAATATATAAACATATCTTTATTTTTATTTTAGCAAGAGAGTAAGGGGAGAGACATCAGTTTGTTGTTCCACTTTTTTTTTGTTTGATTGTTTTTTGTTAATCCTCACCTGGGGATAGTTTCCCATTGATTTTTAGGGAAAGTGGAAGAGAGAGCAAAAGGAAGAGAGAAATATGGATGTGAGATAAACACATCGATTAGTTGCCTCCTGCACGCTCCCCAACCAGGGCCAGGGCCAGGGAGGAGCCTGCAACCAAGGTACGTGCCCTTGACCAGAATTGAACCCAGGACCCTTTGGTCCACAGGCCGACACTCTATCCACTGAGCCAAACTGGCTAGGGCTGTTCCACTTATTTATCCATTCATTGGTTGATTCTTGTATGTGCCCTGACCGGGGATCAAACCTGCAACCTTTGAGACAGTGCTCTAACTAACCAACTGAACTACCCGACCAGGGCCCAGGCAGCCTCTTAAACAGTTCTCGAGTTTGGTCACTTCCCTGCATCTCTGTGACCATCTCTCATAGTCCTGACTGACTGAGCTTCAGACTACTCCCCACAACCCCTGCCCACCATCTGCAAAGTGCTCCTGGGTCACTCCTGCCTCTGGGCCTTTGCACATGCTCTTCCCTTGACCTGGATAGCTTCTCCTTTCTCCTGACTTGGTGTGGGCATCATGCTTGAGCCCATACCTCCTCTGGAAGGCCCCCAAGTCCCCCCAGGCTCTCTTATCTCTGAGTACTTCTCCTTGGCATTTCTCTAACTGAAGGTATTCATTTCTTTATGGCTCTATTGTCTGTCTGGTGGGCTTGGTGCATAGAAAGTGCCTGCTTGATAAATCCTGAGGGCACACTGGGATCTAATATAGTCTAGATATAACAAGTCTGATTTCACAAGAATCTCAGGAGTAGCGGGATGAGTAGATGCCATCAGACATCTGAGTTGGTCTCATGCTGCTTTTTGCCTCACATGAGTCCTTTTGGTCTGGTTTCCCCATCGCCAGCCACCACCATGGGCACCAGGATGGACACTTTGTGGGCCTATATTCCAACATTCTTGTGCTGTCCAAAGGGCATGTCCCAGGATGCTCCCTTGTGCATCCCGTGTAAATAGGTGGCACTCGTTAAATGTCACCCAACTCAAGGAATACCCCGGAATGCCTGCCTGAGACAGGAGAGGGCTGTATTCATTAGCACTTGCTATGTAACAAATCACCCCAAATGTAGCTGCTAAAACAAGGCACATTTATGAGCTCAGGTTCTATAGGTCAGGAATCCGGGTGCAGCCCAGCTCAGTCTTCTGCTTCTCAACGTCGCACAGGCTGCAGTCAAGGTGCCACTGGTGCTGAGGACTCATGTGAAGGCTCGGCCAAGGAAGGGTCCTTTCCAAGCTCACTCACTGGTTATTGGCGGCATTCAGTTCCTTTTGGGCAATGGGCCCCCAGGCCTGAGTTCTTGGTCATGTGGGCCTCCTCAGTGTAACAGTGAGCTTCATCAGAGCCAGAAAGAGAGAACCTGCTAGCAACAAGAACTGGCACCCTTTTAAAAAAATATTTTTATTGATTTCAGAGAGGAAGGGAGAGGGGGAGAGAGATAGAAGCATCAATAATGAGAGAGAATCATTGATTGGCTGCCTCCTGCACACCCCCTACTGGGGATTGAGCCCGCAACCTGGACATGTGCCCTTGACCAGAATCAAACCTGGGACCCTTCAGTCTGTGGGCCATTGCTCTATTCACTGAGCCAAGCTAGCGAGGGCAAGAACTGGCACCCTTTATGAATTCATAAGCAACAAACTCCAGCAGGTGTTCGGTGAAGAGGCAGGGTGGAGGGGAAATGTAAAGAGTGCCACACTGTGTGACAGGTGTGTGTGTGTGTGTGTGTGTGTGTGCGAGAGAATGTGTCTAGACTGGAGCATTGTCTCACATAGATTACCCTGGAAGGACACTCAAGGATCTGGCCATCATTGATAGGGCACTGTGAGGGGAGATTTTAACCCGGGTACACATTTATTGTGGTAAAACACACGTAACATAAAATTCATCATCTTGCCCTTACTGGTGTGGCTCAGTTGGTTAAGCATCATTCCATGCACCAAGCAGTCACCAGTTTGATTCCAGATCAGGGCACATGCCCAGGTTTCTAGCTTGATCCCCAGTACGGGGCATGCAGGAGGCAGTTGATTGATGTTTCTCTCTCTCTCTCCCTCTCCCCCTCTCTCTAAAATCAATAAAAACATATTTTTTAAAAAATTTACCATCTTTTTAAAAAAAATATTTTTATTTATGTCAGAGAGGAAGGGAGAGGGAGAGAGAGATAGAAACATCAATGATGAGAGAGAAACGTCATTGATCAGCTGCCTCCTGCACACCCCCTACTGGAGATTGAGCCACAATGCAGGCATTTGCCCTAACCGGGAATCAAACTGGACCTGGTTGGATTGAGCCTGCAACCCAGGCGTGTGCCCTAACCAGAATCTAATGATGACTTCTGGTTCATAGGTCGATGCTCACCCACTGAGCCACCCCGGCTGGGCTGTCCTTCCTTTTAAAGGCTGACTAATCTTCCAGTGTATGGATGGACCATGTTTTGTTTGTCCGTTCATTTGTCCATGGACACACCTTTGGCTGTTGTGAATCAGGATGCTGTGAATAGTTGTGTACAGGTAGGTATCCAAGTCCCTGATTTCAGTTCTCTGAATTTGAAAGGAGTGGAGCTGTTGGATCATATGGTGATTCTATATTTAACATTTTAACCAACCCAAATTTTCTGCCCAGGGTTACTCCCCATGCTTCCAATCCAGTCCAGAGGGTTCTCACCCTAATGGCTACTGCATATTCCACATTGACTGGCATCATAGGGTACTCACTCCATTGGCTAACTCCATATAACCATGTGACACCCCCTCCCACCTTATCCAATCAGAGCTTTCCATTGCTTGGTCACAACAATTGATTGAGCAAGGACATGTGACCAAGGTTGGGCCAATCAGAACCTTCCCTTGAATTTTTGCTACCTTTTTTTGGGAAGAAGTGCTGACCTGCTGGGGCTGTTAAGCTGATGGAACTGCTCACACCATCTTTGTCCCCACAAGAAGTGAGACTGTTGAGGTAAAAGCCAAGAGAGAGGATGACAGAGCCAAGAGATGGAGAGATGGATGAATCTTCATGCACTGTTTGAAGGTCCTGGATCCAGTCAAGCTGGAAACTAGTCAGCCAGTGTGTCTCAGCCAGGGATGATTCCACCCCCCAGGGAACACTGGGCAATATTCGGGGACATTTGTGGTTGTCACGACTGGGGGTTCTCCTGGCATTGAGTGGGTGCGGGCCAGGGGTGCTGCTTAACACAAAGAAACATCTGGTCCTGCCCAGCTGGTGTGGCTCAATGGTTTAGCATCAACCCATGAGCCAAGAGGTCTCTGGTTCAATTCCTAGTCAGGGCACATGCCCAGGTTGCAGGCTCGATCCCCAGCAGGGCGGGTGTAGACAGCAGCCAATTGATGATGTTTCTCTCATCAATGTTTCTATCCCTTTATCCCTCTCACTTCCTCTCTCTCTAAAATAAATAAAAATGTTTGTTTGTTTTTTAAAAAAAGAAAGAAACATGTCATCACAAATGTCAGCCACGCTGAGGGGAAAATCCCTGATTTACATCTATCCCTGGACCTTTCAGTTCTATGAGCAAAAAGTTCCCATTAAAGGAAAAAAAAACAATACACTTTCAGTTTCTGTGAGATGCAACGACACATGCAGGGGTCTGTGAGATGGAAGCTGCAGATGGTTGGCCTGGGGCCTCACCTCCATAAGCAGAGCATCCTGGATGCGATCAAGAACCAGGTGGAAGGACCTGGGTCAGGCCCTATGCTTGGATTATTTGTTAATGTAGGCTTAGTTTCAGATTTATAGAAAAGTTGCAAAAAATATGGAGAAATGCCTGGTACCCACTTTCCTCTCTTAACATCTCATGTTAGTGTGGAACATCTGTCGTTTATACATTATTATTATCAAAAGTTCTCAGTTTATTTGTGTGTGTCAAATATATTTTTATTGACTTCAGAGAGGAAGGGAGAGGGAGAGAAAGATAGAAACATCAATGATGAGAGAGAATCATTGTTCGGCTGCCTCCTGTAAGTCCCCTACTGGGGATCAAGCCCCCAACCTGGGCATGTGCCCTGACCGGGACCTCCTGGTTCATAGGTCGATGCTGAACCATTGAGCCACGTTGGCCAGGCTGTTTTTTCAAATTTCTTTAGTTTTCCCTTAATGTCCCATTTCTGGCCCAGAACTGCACCTGACATTTAGTCGTCATGTTGCCTTAGGCCCCTCGGGGTGTGACGGTTTCTCAGACTTTCCTGTTTTTGATGATTTGGACAGACTTGAGGACTGGTTGGTAGTTTATAGAATTTTCCTTCATTGGGGTTTGCCTGGTGTTTGTCTCAGGGTTAGTTAGACAATGTGATGGGTTTTGAGGGCAAGACCCCTTTCTCATTCCATCAGATCAAGAGTCCCTGCTGTCCACACGGCTGATCACAATCAATGGCCACGGAACCTCTCTGGTGTGTGGCCTGTCCATCAGAACCAGAGCCGTAACCTGAACATTAGCAGGTCTGCAGCATTAGTATCAGATGCCAGGAAGAGCCAGCTGTGACATTTATCACTCCTTTAATGGCCAGGGTTGATTACCTTCTTTTTATATTTTGGTGAAATCATATACAATTAACCATTTTAAAGTGTACAGTTCAGTGGCATTTAGTACAGTCACAATGTTGTGCAGCCACCACCTCCCTCTAGTTCCAGATCATTCCGCCACCCCAGAAAGAAGCCCCTTCCCCATCAGCAGTCATTCCCTTCCCCCTCCCCCAGGCCCTGACGACCACTAACTTGTGGCCCCGTGGATGTGCCTCTTCTGGGCATTTCCCATAAATGGAATCGCACACTGTGTGGCCGTGTGTGTCTGGCTTCTCTCCCTGAGCGTCATGTGTTCAAGGTCCATCACATTGTAGTGAGTGTCAGTGCTTTGCTCCTCTTCATGGTCGGGTAATATTCCAGCGTGTGGTAGGCACATTGTGTTTTTCTGTTCATCTGCTGAGGTACATTTGGGTTGTTTGCGCTTCTTGACTGTTATGAGTACTGTTGCTATGAATTTGTCTCTTTAAACATTTTACCATGAAGTCCTCACCACATCCCCAGTCTCACTCCAAACACTTAACACGTACTGGTCCTCACCAAATTCTCACAAAAACTCTCCAAGAGAGCCCACCTGGCATGGCATAGTGGTTGATCATCGACCTAGGACCCAGGAGGTCATGGTTCGATTCCCAGTCAGGGCACATGCCTGAGTTGTGGGCTCAATCCCTAGTGTGGGGCGTGCAGGAGGCAGCTGATCAATGATTCTCTCTCATCATGGATGTTTCTATATCTCTCTCCCTCTCCCTTCCTCTCTGAAATCAATAAAATATATACATATATATTTTTAAAACCCTCCAAGAGAATTACTATGGTTGTCCTCATTTTGTAGATGGGAAAACTGCGGCACAGAGAGGTTAAATAACTTGCCGGGGGTCACACAGCGACTGGGTGGCAGAGCTGGATTTTGAACCCTCCAAGCCTTCACCCTGGTATCTGCTGCTGAAGCTCCACTCTGCAGAGCATACTTGCAGCCCTGGGGACACAGAGATGACCAACAGGGGCGGAAAAACATTGTAAACCAGCTCCAATACTCATCCCCAATAGCTCCCTTGTTGGAACCCAGATTCTGGCCTTTGCTCTATAGATTGTGATGGGGACGCCCTGACTGGGACTGGGGAGTCTGGCTTCTTTCCCGCCACTGGGACCTGATGTGAGTCACCCAGCCTGGCTGCCCTGGAATTTCCCGTGGGGCCGGGCAGATCCAAGGTGAAGGTTCAGGAAGTCCCAGTGCAGGTGACGTCAGTGCTCAGGGAAAGGGGGTGGGTGTCGGGTAAAGCCTGGGAGATCAGGGAGGCTCCATTCACCTTCTCAGATCCTCACCTGGTACTCAGGTTACAGAGACTGGCCAACATATCAATGGAAGGACAGGAAGGACCAACATATCCATGTCCTGTCCTGCAGGGCTGTTCCACTCCCTTGTGGGCCAGGAACACCATGGGGTAAGCTCTGTTCTCCACTGTGTCCCTGGGGACTGGCCCCAAAAGGCACCCAGTAAATGCTTCTCAGATGGATGGGTGGCCTCCCCTACCTTTTGACCCACCTCTTCCTGTGATCATCTCCCCCTCTCCCCCCAAACCTCCACACACACCCTAGCTCCATCTCCCCTGGTGCTCTAAATCTCCCCAAACTCCCCATTGTTCAGGTACAAAGCCAAGCCAATTCCCTCTCTGGTGTGGGGTTGGGGGTGAGGGGGCATCCTGAGGGTCCTCCCTCCTCCCCCACCTCATCCCTTCAGCTCCAGCCTGGTTCACAATGGGCCCTTGATAGAAAGAAATCCGAAGTCTGACCGCTTCTCTTGGCTTCAGGCAGCAGGTCAACTTCCATGGCCTCAGTCTTGCCACCAGATGAGCTTCAGAGATGTGGCCCCTCAGTCCCACCCAGCCCAGCCATGTGGGCAGATCCAGTGACCTCCAGTCCCATCCTGACCATACCACTCCATTGCTCCATAACCTTCCGTGGCTCCCTACTGCCCTAAGGATAAAGGCCTCCTAGTTCTCTGGGGCCCCCCAGGATCCCACCACTTCCTTCCCAGCCTTAATGCCCTACTCCCTGATGCATTTCCCCCTCAGGTACTGTGCCCTGTTCTTAACAGTCCCCCTCCTCTGGGCTTGACTGGTGGACTGCTGATCTTTCTTCTTTCCCACCTGCTTCCCAGCCTCAGGGCCCAGGCCTGACCCAACCTGGGGGGTGGGGGGCTATCAGGTGTCACCCTCCTGCAGCCTGGGTGTCCCAGCCTCAGGCAGAAGCAGTAAGGCCTGTCTGGGGTGGATCTCAAACCCAAACCCGTTGGACGGGTTAGCTGTTCCCTGAAGTTGCCCTGGCTCAGAGGCAGCCTTGGCCGGGCCTGGCAGGATCCTGCTAGGGGCTCAGGCTAGGCCAGAATGGTGTCAAGGGAGCTGCAACCTGCCAGCCAGAGCCACCTGAGGAAACCTCAGGGCAGGTGGCAGGCCAGGGTACAGGGACAGTGTGGTGGCTGAAACAGGTGGGGCAGACTTGGTTAGGAGAGGGGAGGGTGGCTAGCCAAAGACCGAGATCGAGGTTTGAACAAACTGCCTGAGATGGTGAGAGAGAAAGGTGGGGAGGGAAAAAAGGAAAGTGAGGTCAGGGGACATAGAATAGCTGTGCGACCTGGCCAGGCCCTGAAGCTCTTGCCTCCATCTCCGCTTCTGCACCATGGGAGGGGAGTGATTAAGGTTAGAGAAGGGGAAAAAGAGGGCCATGGGAGAAGAGGCTGGAAAGAAGGGGAGAAGAAGAAGGACTGGGAAGAGGCGGGTAGGAACGGAGCCACTGGCCAGGGCAGCGGGGTGGCAGTGAGGGGAAGTGGGTGTGGAAAGGAGAAGTGGTGAGGGAACCAGGCCTGGGAGCGGCTGGGAGGGAGGTGCTCCCACTGATCAGGAAGGCTTGGGGCTTTCCAGAATGTGGAGAAACAGGAAGTGGCTTCGTCCCCTCCCCCACTTGGGCCAGGCCCACCTGCCCTGCCTCACCTGCCCAGGTCTGAGAGTCTCGCCTCCCTAGATGGGCCCTCAGTTTGCCTCTATCTCCTTGACTGCAAGATGGGCATAGCCCCAGAGTGCTCCCCAGAAGAGAAACTGAGGCTGGGAGTGGGAGGAGCTCCAGGGTGGCACTTCTCAGAAGGGAAACTGAGGCTGGGAGTGGGAGGAGCTCCAGGGTGGCACTTCTCAGAAGGGAAACTGAGGCTGGGGGTTTAGTCAGTGGCACCTCCCAGGTGGGAAAACTGAGGCTAGCCCAAGAATCTTGTGGGTTCACAGGGAAGCCCCAGGGGACCTGCCCTTCGGGTCTGTCTTAATTTTTCTGCTGTTTGAAGTCATTAAAACAGCTGAGCTGCACTTCAAGCTCACTGCACACCCTCTCCTGTCTGTGTGCTGTGTCTTCTATGTCCCTTTAGCAGGGGTGACACTGAGGCTGAGAGAGAGGCAGCTGTTCCCCAAGCCTCCCTGTCCTGGCTCTAGGACCCCACTTCTTTCTTTTAAAAATTGTTTAAAGTTTTACATATGTCTCCTTTTTCCCCAATTGACCCCCACCCCCCGGGCCCCAGTTCTGTCTGTGATCTCCCCACATTGGGTCTCCCAGTTTCATCAATAAAAATACAGCACTCCTGGGTAGATGTGAATTTTAGATATACGAAGGCTGCTTCTTTAACGTAACTATGTTCCTCCAAACATTGCCCGGGACATGCTTACACCAAAAAAGTATTCTTCGTGCACCTGCAATTCAAATGTAACTGGGCATCTTGTGTTTTATCTGGCAACCCGACTTCCACGAGCCCGGTCACAGCGTCTAGGGCAGCCGTGGGCAAACTACGGCCCGCGGGCCGGATCCGGCCCGTTTGAAATGAATAAAACTAAAAAAAAAAAAAGACCGTACCCTTTTATGTAATGATGTTTACTTTGAATTTATATTAGTTCACACAAATACTCCATCCATGCTTTTGTTTCGGCCCTCCGGTCCAGTTTAAGAACCCATGTGGCCCTCCAGTCAAAAAGTTTGCCCACCCCTGGCCTAGGGGCACCTCTGGCCTTGTGTGAGCACTGTCCCCCCTGCTGATGGGGCCCTGGGCACACGTGATCCGTGAATGTTCACTTAGGTGACCCTGTGGTCCAGAGGCGTCACATGCAGACACCCTAAAGGCATACTAGGCACTGTTCACTTAGCTGTTTAAACAACTTAAAAGGCAACTACTGTTACCATCATGGGGAGACAGAGGCACAGAGATTAAGTAACTTTCTAGGGCCACAGAGCATGAAAACATAGCTGCACCGGGGCTGGGGCTAGAGCTCCAGAACTGTGTCCCTTCTGCTCTCCAGGCTGTCTCATGCGATTCCCTGGAAATCCCCGAATCTGACTAATTCTCTAGACATCCCCAGACTTGGCAGATTCCTCCATGAGATGGCTGGACCCACCCTGGCTTGGGCAAATTGCCCCCACTTCAGGCGAAACTACCGGTAAAGACCTCATGGTTTCCCAAGGTGGACGTGGCAGAGTTCAAGTCCACGCCTGCTTGCCACTCAGTTCTGCACTTCAGTTTCCCCACTAGCAAAATGTAGGTAACACCAGTCCCTGCCTCTGAGGGACTTGAATTTCACTCAGGCCCTGCACTCAGGGGTCAGGAGCCTTGGTTCAGTTTAATCTCTGCTGCCACCGCCTTAAAATTCTGAACCCTTTTTGAACCAGGGGCCCCACATTGTCATTCTTCATTGGTCCCTGAAAATTATGTGGTTGGTGTTTGTAGGAGGAACTGGGAAAATGCAGCTGGGCACTCTCCATCCCCCAAATCTGCTTGTTCACCCTTTTGAATCTTCAGTGCCTGTTGCTCAGTTGGATTTATTTTGATTAGTTCTGAAAAACAGTTCCAAAGTCAGGGTTAGAACCCAGATTGCCAAAGCAATACTCACTCTGGATAAATCACTTCTATCTGGGTCTCAGTTTCCCCATCTGCTCTCTTGTGCTTGTGGGCTTGGACACAGTGGGTCTTTGGCCTGAGTTTTGTAGGGCAAACAGGTTTTAAACATACTCTTCTCCCTTACCAGACCAGTCATTTGAACAGCTTTTATATTTTGCCTGGACTACCCTTCCTATTCTTGTGTGTCTAACAAACTCCTACTTAAACTTCAAAGCCCTAGCATCAATATCCCCTCCTCCCTGCAGCCCTCCATGATGCCTTAGGCAGAGACATCACACCTCTCTGGGCCCCAGGCCTGATCTTGCATATGAG
This sequence comes from Myotis davidii, assembly GCF_000327345.1. Taxonomy (NCBI): domain Eukaryota; kingdom Metazoa; phylum Chordata; class Mammalia; order Chiroptera; family Vespertilionidae; genus Myotis; species Myotis davidii. The sequence goes on along the minus strand of NW_006291485.1, from coordinate 1,493,521 downwards.
AGTGTCTGGCTCTGTCTCCCCTAAACTGGGGGCTTCCTGAGGCCAGGGCTGAGAACTGCATTCTCTCGGGCCCCAGCTTTGCTCAGATCAAGGCCAGGCACAAAGTAGCATCCATTAGCGTTCACTGAATAAATAAACAAATACATGGAGAGGTGACCTGTCATTTCAGGGAGTTGGAATGGGTTCAAGAGG
>NW_006291485.1:1492988-1493279 GCF_000327345.1 Myotis davidii | reverse complement strand
GGAAAGAGTTGTAGCCCCTTCATTGCTGATAACCTACCTGGGGAGGGAGTTGTGCCTCCTGCACTGGATCTGCCTGAACCAGCCAGCCCACCCCACAGTGAGTCCGGTGGGCTCAAGTCACAGGAAAACTGCTTTCTGTGCCAAAGCCTGGCCCCACCCTCTTCTTGGCAGTGCCCCAAATCTCATGTGTCAGCCCCTGGAAGCCCTAATGGGAAGGGAGCCACTCAGAACCCTCAGGTCCTGCACGAGAGGATTCTGCTCTCTCTCCGGGGGGGGAGGGGGGGGGGGTGA
>NW_006291485.1:1492585-1492971 GCF_000327345.1 Myotis davidii | reverse complement strand
AGCCCCCCCCCCCCACCCCCACAACAGACACCCAAGTGACAGGCTCCGTGTGGGGGGTGGAGGGCGGGTCCTAAAACTCCTATTGGGATGGGAAACAGATCAATGAGCTGACTACTATTGGTGGGGAGGCGATCAAGGGAGGGAGCACGACTGGGTGGTCAGGGGCCATTTCAGACGGTTACAAGGAAGTCTCTGAGGAGGGGCTTTCCAGGCAAGATCTGGGCTGTACAAGAACCCCAGTGGCTTACGGTCAGAGGTGAGAGTGCTGACGGCACAGTCCGCACAAACGGCCAGGAAGTCGGAGTGGTTGGTCCTAAACTCATGTTATAGAGGAAACCGAGGTTCGCAAGGGTAAGCTCCGCGCCGGCGTCTCAACAGCAGGTGGC
>NW_006291485.1:1468694-1492481 GCF_000327345.1 Myotis davidii | reverse complement strand
CCCCGCCCTCCCCCGCGACCCCCGACCCTGCGCTGCTCTCTGACCCCAGCCCGACGCGCCGGAGCGGCGAGCCCCTCCCCAGCTCGGCGGTGGTTCCCTGACCCCTTCCTTCTTGGTGACCCGCTATCCCGTGCTTTTTGCTGACCCCGAACTTTACTTCTTTGGTGACTCCTAAGTCCATACATCGCGCTGACATCCCAGAACCTTGTGGTCCTCACTGCCTAATCAATCTCCTCCGCGGTTCCCCGAGCCCTCCCATCTGGTGACCCTCAACCTCCGGGACCCCAGCTGCTCCCTTTCTGCGGGGCCCCGATCTCACCCATCTTGGTGACTCCTGACCCCAGACTCCTTGGAGTTTCCCTGGACCCTCCAGCGCTCCAAGAAGGGCAGACACCCTCGCTCTGGGATAGGGCCTTGCTGGTACCAGCTGACCTGGCAGAGCATGTGGGGTGGGAGTGTCACCCAGAGTTGGTAATGAAACCCAGCAGACAAGGACGGCCGGGGGTGAGGGTGGGGGTGCAAGGGTGGCCCCCACCCCACAGGTGAGCGGAGGAGCAGCCTGTGTGGGTGGATGGGGAAGGCAAGGCTGCCAGGCGGGTCCTGCCCACCAGAGCTTCCCAGCAACTCAGAACCCCAGAGCAGGAGGCTGGTGGGGCCTGGAGGGACTGGGCGTGGACAGCCAGGCAGGCAGGAGCCAGGGAGGCGGTGGGGTGTCTCCCTGCATAACATTATGAAGATTCTACAAAGGGAAAAAGAATTGAGTAAAAGGTGTGTCTAGTCTAGGGCAAACCCGGCGTCTGCTTCCCTGAATTTGCCTTGGACCCACCTGCGCTGCGGTCCTTTCTCCCTGTGCACTAGCCTCCCAGGCTGGGTTTAGGGCCATCTGCTTGCACGGAGTACGGGAGAGCGCCTGGTTGGAAGCTGACTGTGATGAAGCTTCCTGGCAGTTTGGGGGGTGGTGGTGAGTGTTTCAGGGTGTAACAAGGGAGCTGGTGTTGGACTGAATGTAGCCGGGAACCTGCTTACCTGCTGCCGGGCATGGTGAGTCTGTCCCAGTAGGCGCTTCAGAAAGGTTCAAGGCAAATGGGGCTGGGCCTGGGGGCTGGGGTGCAGGCTCCACAGCCCCTGGAGGGCAGAAAGGCTGCCTGTCACAGGCATTGAAACCCCAGAGGCGGATTGGAGGCCGGCCTCAGTCAGCAGCTGTGAGGCTGGCCCCTTCTCCAGGCCAGGCAGTACCCTGCAGTGGCTTTTCCCTGCTGGGGGCAACGTGCCCTTTCAGACCCTGTGAGCAGAGGAGTGGCGCTTTCTTTGAGGCTGAGACCTGGGACCCCATTGGTCAGCTAATTTGTGTCCTTCCTTCCAAGCACCCTGGATTTTCCCAGGGAAGGCCCCAGTAGTGGTGGTGGTTGCTGTCTGGTTGGGGCCACTGGCCTTGTTGTGCCTTCTGCCTTGAGTCCTTGTGGAGAACACTGTGAAATCTGGGCTGATGGGTGGGTGAGACCAGGGGAGGGGGGCCCAGGGTTCTCCATGGTGGGGGAGACACATGCAGGTGCCCATCGGACCCTGAGGAGCCCTGTGAGTGCTGTCCACAGGGGGAAACCAGTGCTGGTACCTGGGGGAAGGTGCTCCGGAGTTTTAGAAGACATGAGGTGCTTTTGTTTAGCTGAGTGTCTTAGCAGACATCTGCTCACACCTGCCTGGAGTGAGGACCTGAGTGAGGACCTGCCCAGTGTGTGTGTGTGTGTGTGTGTGTGTGTGTGTGTGTGAAAGACATCTATGTTCTCACAGAGGGTGGCAAGTCCTGGAGTCAGACAAGGGTCTGGGTTTCTAGGGAAGGCCATTGGTTTTCAAGTTGGGGCTGGCAAAGCAGGCTGCAGGTGGGCAGCCCAGGATTAGTGCTTTCCAGCCTGTGTGATCTTGGGTCAGTCACTGCCCCCACCTGGGCAAAAACCACAGCCAGACCTCTGCAGCTCATACCCCTGTCCCACCCCAGGGGTTTGACCAATCCGGGCAGACCCAGCTCTGTTTTAGCAGTCTCAGATGCCCCTCCAGCCAGGGCTGGCTAGAACTGCTGACCCAGCTCAGGACTCTGGCCGCATGAGCGAGCTTGGTCGGGAATAAAGAGGCAACTGTGTTCAGGTCCCCGGAGGCGGCCACCCCCCAGGATGGCCTCTGCCTTTACTGCCAGCATGGGGGGGCGGGGAGAGGTAACGTAATCTCAGAGTGTAAACACAGCACGAGGCTGACATGGTTGAGTTAGGACGGCAGCTTCCCATGGTGCCAATACAATCCCAGGGTCTGAATGTGTATGCAGGTGCAGGTTTTATATGAAAATGTATGTCACACTGCATGTTGTATGTGGGCATGTGTGTGTTTTGTGCTGAGTACATGCATGTTTGTGTCCATGTCTGTTGTATGCATGTATGCATGAGTGGACTCTCGTGTGTATGAGTGTGCAGGTTTGGGTGTGCAGGTGGGTTGCATGTGTACACTTGAGATTGGACGCAAGCATATGTGTCATACATGAGTGCACATATGTGTGCATGTGTGTGTGTGCGGTTCATTGTGGACAGGTTTGGCACATCTCCATCACTTTTTCCCTAGCATAGGGCAGTGTGGTCACACTGCAGGAAGGCTGGGCATAGAAGGCTGCTGGGTGTAGCCAGAGAGTGTGGTCACCCAGACCCAGTCTAGGCCTGGTCTGGATACTGCTCACCCAGCTTTGGCCTCAAGTGCTGGTGTCCCTGAGTGCCTGGCAAGTGTAGGTCACCTCTCCCCTGAGTGGAATCTCCAGTCCTTGTCCTTTGGAACTACCCTCTCCCTTCTCCTGCCACTGGCAGGTCAGTCCCACATGAGTGGCCTGAGCAGAGCTAAGACAGAAAGCAAACTTCCTTTATCGTCCTGCCATCCTGCTGATGGTGACAACTGCTCTGAGGTCTCCTGCTTTTCTCACTGGGAGGGTTGGCTGCCCTGCTAGCAGGCGGGTGACTCAAGTGAGGGCCTGAACTGTGGTTTCTGATGCTGGGGCTCCATCACCTGTTGCCCTGGGCTTGACAGTGGTGGCCGAGATAAGACTTGTTTGTATTCTAAAACGTAGATGAATCTTCAAAATTATGTTCATTGATAAGCCAGACACAAAAGGCCACACAGTGTGTGATCCCATTTATGTAAAATGTTGAGAACAGGCAAATCCACAGATTTAGGAAGTGAGTTTGTGATATTCAGGGACTGGGAAGGGGATGGAGGTGACTGTAGATGGGAATGGGGCTTCTTTTAGGGCGATGGAATGTTCTGGAACTACATAGTGATACTGGTTTCACAACCCTGTGAATGTACTAGAAACCACTGAGATGTGCATTGTAATGAATGAAGTATGTGGCATGTGAATTGTGTCTCTACAAAACAAAGTGTTAAAAAAGGAAAAGAAAGAAAGCCCGGCCTGTCCTTCCCCCTTCGATGCCCACATGCTGTGGCCTGGGATGGGTGCATGTATACATGGGTGGGCTGAGCCTGCCTTCTGCTGCCAGCTCATACATGGGTACTGGATGGTTTGCCAGGCGTCTTCTCTGTGCCCCACACGGGGATGGCAGAGGAGGTGCTATCTGTTTTATGGAAGGTGAACAAAGCTCCCCAGGGGCCCCTCACTAAGCCCCTACTCCGTCCCGAACCAGTGCATCCTGCAAGAGGTGGTCCTAGGGGATCTGGACTCCTGGTACAGGGGCGTGGGGTGGGATGCGAGTGGGTGGGGTTGGGGGGCTCAGAGAGCACCTCCTTCCCGAAGGTTACTCAGTGGGAGGTGGTGGGTTGAGGGCTGGCACTTCTGTGAGCCTCCTGTAGGTTTCCCTGATTGGCTGGCTGGGATCCTCCCGCCACTGAGGCCAGGTGACAGCAGGGAGGAGAGTGATCCCAGAGAGTCAATGCTGAGCACCCCTCCCTCCCCAAGTCACCCATTTACATGTCACTCTTCCTGGGTCAGTCGCTGGGGGAGAGGGTCCCCTCCTCTGCTACACACAGGGCAGAAGGAGTGTCCATGGTGTCGATGGCAGGGACACAGCCCAGGGAGGCCAGCGAGGTTGCGAAGGAAAGGTTCGCTCATGGTCTCTGATGTTCTGACACCTCTGAGCATGTCACCTGCAGCAGGAAACTTTCCTAGGCTGTGCTTAGGCAAAGTTCCCTTAACTTCCAGAACATGCTCGGGGGCTAACCTCTAGCCACATTGTGCCTCTCAGTGGGTGTGTAGACCAGACCCCCCAGGTTCCGGTCAGATTGGCTTCAGTCCTCTTAGGATAAATACCAAGTGAAACTGAAAGAGGCCTCAATCCTTTAGCTCCAAGGTCTTGGAAGCTGAGTGTCCACACCCACCAGGAAGGCTGTCTGTCCCCCATTTCCTGGGAGTCCACCCTGAGGGTGAAAGGTCGCTGACACAGGAAGCGTCCATGGTGGGAAGGAGGGGTCCGGCTGGGGTCCTAGCGGGCAGTAAACTTTTATGGCCCTGACTCATCTGCAGCAGAGATGGCCCACAGGCACTGGGAGTGTCTGCTGTCCTTGCCGCCCAGGGCTCTGAGTCTGGCCATAGCGAGAAGGCATCTCCCGCCCCACACGAGGTAAACCGAGGAAAGGCTCCCTCCCGGGCACTGGGACAGCACAGGCGTTGGTGGGGAAGTTGCGCTCAGGCTCCCTCATGCCCTTGGCTGCTCCTGTGGCCAGAGCTCAGCAGGGCTGCTCCAGGGTCTGGGATGGTCTTGGCATTTTGGAAGGTGCCCTGGAGGCTGTGAAGTGGGGGTGTAGGGCCCCTTCCTGCCCCCACACAGTCCAGGGTGGGTGTTGGTGACACAGGGTATGGGAGCCTCTCCTGGTGTCCCAGCATATATGTGAGCTGGCGGCGGGGGGGGGGCGGGGGTGTTCATTAGATTCTGGCCCTCCAGGAACTTGACCCACTAATTTTGGGGGACTCAGGATGAATGAGATCCCAAGTAGATATGGGGGGCTGTAAGGGACAGCCCTGGAGGAATAGTGGGTAGCAACAGAGGGTCTAGGAAGCTCCGCTGTTATCACCGTGGGAACTTGGAGGAAGGTGCCCCACAGGGAGGGTTGGGCATGATGGCTGGACTTGCAGTTTTGAGAAATCAGGGGCTGCCACCTCCAAATCCAGACTTGCTGCTTCTCTTGAAAAACCAGCCCTTCTGGAAGCCTGGACCACATTCCTGCGCCAGCCGGCCCCCCACGGCCCGGCCCCTCCAAGGACCCTGGGGAGGCTTCCGGGAGAAGGGGCCATGTGGGCTTTGCATCTATGGGGAGCAAGACCTTCATCCCCAGAGCCTGTCACTGTCGGGGGGCAGGGGGTGTGGGGGTGCTTGCTGCCTGCTGGTCTACTCTTGAGCTGTGTCCTATCTCAGTAACACCCCACAGCTGTCCCCATCTTGGTCCTGGAACCTGCGGACATGTCACCTCATGTGGCAGAGGGGTTTTGCAGATGGAATCAAGTTGAAGATCCTGAGATGGGGGTGACTGTGGATTCCTGGGGGGCCCAGTGTCGTCACAGGGTCCTCATAAGCAGAGAACTTTCTCCACTGGAGGCTGAAGAGAAGTGAGAGACTTGAAGTTTGAGGGGACACATGTGCTGCTGCTGCTGATTGTGAAAATGGGGGCAGAACGTCGCGGGGGGAGGGGGGGAATGGGCAGGCGGCCTTCCAAGCTATGTGAGCTCAGAAGCAGCTTTTCCCCAGAGGACGCAGCATAGAGCCTGGCCTGGGAGCCCCAGGGCTGAGGTGGCGGTCTGGCCTGGACTTTCAGCCCACAGAACCGTGGGAGGGCCTACTGTGCCATTTTAAGCTGCCAAGTTTGTGGTCACTCGTCATGGCAAGAGTAACGGATCCAGCCCTAGCCAGTTTGGCTCAGTGGATAGAGTGTTGGCCTGCATACCAAAGGCTTCCGGGTTCGATTCCGGTTAAGGGCAAGTACCTTGGTTGCAGGCTCCTCCCTGGCCTGGGCGCTGGTCAGGGCTCCTGCAGGAAGCAACCAATCGATGTGTTTCTCTCACATTGATGTTTCTCTGTCTTTTCCTCTCCCTAAAAATCAACGGAAAGATATCCTCAGTTGAGGATAAACAAACAAACAAAATCAATGGAAAAATATCCTTGGGTAAGGATAAAAAAAGAGAGAGAGAGAGAAATGGGTCCAGGTTCTGTTCATAGGTCTTGGGATTCTTGCTACTGTGATTTGGAGGCCCCTGCGTTTTCCCCAGAGAGGGCACAGGGTCTAACCCAGCCCGAAGCCAGGAAGGACCTCCTCTTCCTGTAGGACACCGGTGCCCTTCAGGCTGGGACAAAGGCCCCTAATGATGTTCTTGGCACCAAGATGGACAGAAGGAGCCCAAGGAGAGTGCTGACTGCTCAGACCACTCACCTAGGATTAGTGTGAGTAGTAGCTGCTCGGGGCTCTCTGAGGAATTGGGTAGAAAGACCTGGCATGCTGGCCAGCCCAAGCAATGCCCAACATCAAACAGGGACAGCAACAAGTGGCAGAAGGGACAGTCCACCCTCTGCATGGACTCCAGAAACTGCTCAAGTAGGTGTCAAAGGACCAGGAGGTCAGAACCAGGGGGATTTGGCTTAACATTCATTCAGGAGAAGAAGACCTGAGGTCAGAGGAGACCACAAGCTCAGCGTGTCTAAAACTTTCTAAAGACCACAAGCAAGCACAAGACCTCAGTAGGCATTTACCAGAAGAGGTTGCCCGCACGAAGATGCTAGGCCTCCTGAAGGCTGCACAACTCTGCTGTGTCCTTATAAACTCAGACGCTGGCCTGGAATCTAAGTTGCTTTATAAAGCACCCACCTCACAAACAGCTGTCAGAACATCATCATTCCGCCTTGCCCTGCATGGGACCATCACAGTGGCCAGCTGGTCTGTCCTGGACAAGTGGGTGGGTCTGTGGGCCCACAGTTGGCAGATGCATTGGCTGGAGACAGCCAGCCAAGGTTAGCCCTAATAGGTGCCCTTGGAACCTAGTCTGAGGGTCTCCTTTTCTGCATAAGTGTCTGTTTCACCAAATAGCAATGGCTGGGTTCTGCTTCCCAGGTGCAGTTTCTCCTAATGGGCCTTCTTTCCCTTCTGGCTGTTTGCCTGTCAGAGGTGTGTGTGTGTGTGTGTAGGGGGAGCATCAACACTCGCCGCGTGCTTTGCCAGTTGGGTCTATCCTTAGGCATGTACCTGTCCACTGTCCTGGACTCCCATGCCAGTAGCATTGTCCCTGGGGTGGCACGTGAGTCACAGTGAGTGTCCCCCCCCCTTGCTTGTCCCACATGATCCAGCTCTGCAGCTTTCACTCTTGGGAGTGAAGGCTGGGGTAACAGGCTGTGCGGTTGCCCCCCGACCTGAGTCTCCTCCATTCATTGCTTACCGATCCTCTGTTCAGCCAGGTGTTCAGGGCCAGGGTATCAGTTGAACAGTCTCCCTCCTCAGCCTGGAGAGGAGCTGTGGGGTCCCTGTCCTGCTGGGTGGCCACCTGGTGTCTTGAACTGGAGCATGGGGGGCAGGGGCTTCATGTCTAACGGGTTGAGAGGTTTTGCAAAAGATGGTTGCATTAGTTCAGACACTCTCTGTGGGTGAAGTGTGTGAGTTCCACCCAGGTGGGGGCCGGAGGGGAGTCCTGGGGTCCTGTAGGCTACCTTTTACCACATTGAGTGCAGAACTGGAAGTTCAGCCTGCCCTTTTGCACTCTCAGATGGGGCTTCCTTGTGGCCCATCTTGTTCTCCTTGTCCCAGAGGGATGGGCTCCCCACTCCTGCCCGCCCAGCATGTGCCTGGGGCTGGGGCCCCTGCCATCCTTGGCATCCCAGAGCTGCCATGTTCCAGACACCTCTTGGGGCTTTGTAGAAATTTGAGGTCATATGCTTGGTGCCAACCTGGCCCCAGTCAGTGGAGGTTTCTGGTCTCCCGGCGTCACAGGGATTTGGGCCAGGGGTCAAGGTGGCTCCAGCTGGGGTTTGCCTCCTGGTACAGCTTTACTGACCACACATTGGGTGTCTGAAATCACAGAGATTTGTGCTCTCCCAGTTCTAGAGGCCAGAAGTCTAAGATGTAGGTGCCACAGAGCCATGCTCGCTCTGAAGGCCTTATGAGTCTTTCCTGCCTCTTCCAACTTCTGGATGCTCCAGGTGTCACTTAGCTTGTTGCTCCATCTTGAGGGGCGGGGGGGGTGGGGGAGGAGCAAGATACCAGTTTCTATTAGGCTCACTCTGATCCAGCGTGACCCCAGCTTAACTAATTTCACCTACAAATTTCCTAATAAGGATCCATTCAAAGGTTCCCAGTGGATGTGGGTTTGGTGGACACTGATTGCCCCAGTACACCTCTTCTGTGCCCCCCGCCCCACTTCCTCCTGAACCACTTCTCTTCCCAAGTCCCAAATCCCCTATTATTCCCAGCTGGTGTCCATCCCTTTGTTGGCCCTTGAGCCTTGGGGTCTCACCCTGGTCTTGTGTCCTCCCTTTGCTGCCTTGTCCCCATGCATCTGACCCAAGTATTCCTCAGTGGTCAGTAGCTAAGGAATGGGCTCCCGAGGCTTTTGGTAAGGAAAGAGCCACAGCTGTCACATCCGCTCACAATCTCCTTTTGTCCTTGGGTCTAGCCCATCCATGGAGGTGGCTGTCCAGGTGCGAGTGCCCCATTGGAGGTCTTGGAAGAGCTGAGCTGAGCCCAGGCAGGACCTTAGTACAGAGCTGGTGCCCCCAAGTCAGGCTGCTGGGTCTCACCCCACGCTGATCTCTGCTGGCTTGACCCCTCTGCCTGCAGCCGCCCATTTCTGCCCCTGACTCCAGCATGCCCTATTTCGGCCCAGCACCTCCATCTAGGAGCAGAGCAACCTCTTCAGAATGCCCCCACTCTTTTTCCTTTCTGGGTCTCTCATTAAAGACTGACCCCAGACTGGGCCTGAATAATGAAGCAAGGAGAGGGCTCCCTACACCCAGCTCTGTCAACCTCATTGATGGCCCTCCCCCCAGGCAGTCCTGGTCTGCCAAGTCAGGCCCAGCCAGGCTTCAGGAACCACTGGGGCCTCTGTCCTAATAACTGAGCCTCGTGGAGCCCTGGCCAGCCCCTGCTCCACTCTGTCTGGATCTCAGGGCTCTCACTTGGAGCCTGAAGGAGGGATGGCTGGAATGGCTACTGTCCTGTATCCAGCATGTCCCTGCCAGCCACAGATGTTGTTCCAGGGGGACAGCCTCGGCCTGGCCTGGGAGGACACAGAATAGGTAATGAGTGGCCAGCAGGGTCCAGGCGCCAGTTGGAGAGTCTGGGCAGATGGAGTGTGTTTGGGGGCTGAACCAACACAACAGCTCAGTATGAGGTGAGACCCTTGGCCTGTCCTGGGGCTCAGGCTTTCCCAAACCTTCCACCGTGAATGGTTGTGTGCAGGCCACTGATTCCTTGATCTTTGTCTTCTGTGATGACTCATGAAAACCTGATCTCAAAAGGAAATCCTATGAACATAAATCGTGATGGCGGCTGCAGGCCCCTACCTGCCGAGAGCACTGACGCTTCTGTGATGAGACTTGCATCTAAAAATACTCACCAGGCCCACTGCACACCTGCTCTGATCTTCGTGCCCAAGATCCCACACTGTGCCCCCTGGGGTGGGTGCCCTTTGAGCCGTGACATGTTCACACTCAGGGGCTGGGGGCAGGGGCCAGAGCTCAGGACTAAGGAGTGGGGCAGTAGCAGTTAACAGAGGCCAGAAAGTGAGGGGATGGTACAGCCTGTGTTTGGGGGTACAGGGGAGCAGGAAGCCTGAGGCTGTGGAGGCACCAGGGCACTGAGAGGTGATGTTGGACCTGGGCACTGGAGGAAGGGGCACCATAGGGATGGCTTCTGGGGGCTTGTGGATGGTAGTGGGCACAGTGTCCCTCCTTCCTTCCCAGCCTCCTCTCCCACACCTGGCACCCACTCACTTACTTCATGTCTCTGTGGGTCTCCCTGTTCTGGACCTTTCACATAAATGGAATCACACACTCTAGCCTTTTGTGTCTGGCTTCTCTCACCAACTCTCATGTTCCACGTTCATCCGCGTTACAGTGAGTGTCAGTGCCCCACTCCTTTTCATGGCTGAGTAATATCCCTGGTGCGGTGATTTTTGCCCTTTTCACCTCGTGGCACACTACACTAATTGCTAAAATCCTGTGGCACACCAAAACATCTATTTCTTGCCGATCTGACAAAATTAATTATAATTTTGATTCATTCATACCGGACGGCTGCTGTTGTGTTGGCTGTTGTAATTATTTTTATTTGACATTCTAAGGGAAAAGAGGTCGGTGCCCCCGACTAAACAGTCAGGTATTGCATGTTTTAAGAAGTCTTGTGGCATACCAGTTGAAAATCGGTGTTCTAGTGTGTTTGTCTGTTTATTAGCTGTGGACACTTTGGTTGTTTCTGCTTTTTGGCTGTTGTGAATCACGTCACTGTGGACATCTAGGTACAGGTTTTGTGTGGACAGGAGTCTTCCTTTCTCCTGGGTGGACACCTAGGAACAGAATTGCTTAATCTGTGGCGACTAGGCTTAACTGTTTGAGGAACTGCTGATGTCTACACAGCCTTACCCGCCTGCTGTGTGTTCCAGGGAACCCTCACTCTGTCTGCGAAAGGAGAGGATGCACATGCTCCCCAGGATCTTAGCTCCCTGGGCCTCAGTCCTTTGGGTTCTGGCTCGCAGTGGAGCCTGGAGCCCTCTGCACAGGTGACAAACCTCTTTCTCTGAAGGAATGTGATGGCTGGACCATGGGTGAAGGAGGACATAGTGCTTGAGCCTTCTAGGGCTGCCAAACAGGTTCCATAGGGGGTTTGTGGACACAACTGATTCTGGTCCCTGGGACAGGGGCTTCTGGGGCTCTGGAGGGGCAGGAGGAGCCATGCAGGCCAGTAGGACATGGATGAGGAGTGAGCGTGGCGGGGGGGGTGGGATATGCTGCGAGTGTGAGTCCCTTGGGCACAGTGCAACCTGAGGGCCAACCATGGTGACACCCCCACCCCACATGCTCGTTGGCTGCAGGCTTTAGACAGTGCTTTCCAAGAAAGCAGCCGAGCCCTGTGGTCACAGCCCAGAAGCACCCTGTGTAGATTGGGATCTGCTTTGTTCGGGGATGTGGCTGCTGTAAGGGGGAGCCGTGGTGGGGAGAGTCTTGGACCAGGGACATGTCCTGTCCTGAGTGTTTGCTGCAGAGACAGGACAAAAGTGAGCCAGCCAGTGCCTTTGGTCAGCTTTGTGAGCTTTCTCTGTTGAGTAGAGGTGGTTTCCACCTGCCTGCTGTCCCAGGTGCTGAGAGCACATTTTTTCTTAAGGTATGTCCCCTGAAGCAAGGCAATTCCTGGGGCCACCAAATTGCAGGCCTCTGGCTCTGCTAAGGGCCTGATGAGCCTTGTCCACAGAGCCCAGACCAACCAACCCATTCTCCAGATAAGCAGGTGGAGGCTTCAGGAGTCGGGGTGCCCTGAGGTGCCCAATTATCCAACCATTCAAATCTTCAACTTGTCTGCCTGATCCCAGAACTTTTATAAATACCAGCCAAGACCATAATCAAAATTGGTGTGTGTTCATCGAAGGCAATCCCAGGGCTTCCCACTTGCAGCATCCAAGCCTGTGTCCCATCAGGTCTGGTCTGTGGGAGCCTAGAGGGTGCATTCTGGAGGTGACTGGCATCTCCCAGGGTCCAGGCCTCTGGGGGGTGTGGGAAAGGTTATCCTGCCAGCAGACATGAGCCTAAGAGCCTGAGGGCGGAGGCTGGAGCAGGGCCGAAGGATGAGGGGTGCATGGCCAGCAGGATACAGAGTAAACCCCCCCCACCCCCACCGGATTGCACAAGCTGCTCTTTCGACTGTGATTACTGGAAGTCCTTAGGATTTCTTCACTCAGGGCTTGGCTGGGAGTGGCGGCTGCCTCCCCTTCCTGCCTGCCTCCCTGAGTGATTAATGTCCTGAGGTGGCCTCTTTCCTGAGGAGCATGCTGGCCGCTTAGGGTCCCTGCTCATAGTGAGGGGTGGGGCCCAGGGTGGGGGTGCTCTGTCACAGGGAAGGTGGAAGTCATGGGGAGCTAGGGTCACTCCTGTGCCTTTTCCTGGCCGGTATGCCTGCCCTAAAGAATGGGGACATTCTTAGTGGGAACACTGTGTGTCCTTATTCCGAACCAGGTCTGGGGAACTCTTCCTGGCTCAGCTTGGCCCTGGCTCCCCAGAGACCCTCTGGGAAGCCTCTCATGGCTACAGAGGGGCAGGGCTGGCCCATGGGCCTGGTAGGCATCCCCAACTCAGAGGTGCCAGCTGGTTGGACTCTGCCTCCCAGGCATACATGCTGGTCACAAAGCCAGGTCCTCAGGGGTCACCCCTCATATCAGGGGTCCCAGAGCTCATGGCTCTCTATGTGGGTATCAGGAGTGCTCTTTAGAGCCCACATATTTGTTATTTGGGGGGCCACGCTGCCTGAGATGGTGCTGTGACCAGCAGGGAGGGAATGAAGCGGGGTCAGCTGGCCTTGCTGAAGAGGCTGCCCTCATCCCCCCAGAGGTCCAGACCCAGTGTCCCCAGGAGGGGGCCCAGGGTAGTGTGGGTGGGGCCCCCTATAGGCTTTGAGCATGGAGGCCAAGTGGGGGTTCTGCCCTGAATTCTAAGGGGCCCCCTCCCCAGAATAGCTGCTGGGGAGAGGCTGGGAACGGAGGGGGCATCCCCGCCAGCACTGTGGTGTTTGGGGAGCCTCCGCTCACATCCTCCCATTGAGGTGGGGTAGTCAGGTGGGTGAGGGTGTGGTGCATGGCCCATGGGGCTCTGTGGCTGAGGCAGAGCCAGGGGGGAGGGAGGGCTGATCCCTCTGTGTAAGCCCTGCCTAGCTGTCCCTAGGGAAGGGGTCTTTGCCCACTGAGGTTAGAGGCTGACCTCAGGACATGTCGTGTCTCTCCCCAGCTCATGATGCCTCCACCTTGGAGCAAGAAGCCCAGATAGACGCCCCCGTGGCCCAGGTCGAGGAGCTGCCTGATGCTGGCAGTGTGGTCCACCATGGACAGGGAGTTCCCACAGCATGAAGCCCAGCCAGCTGGCAACATGATGTGCAGCCTGTCACCTCTGCAGAGCCCACGGTGTGGGCCCAGCGTCCAGGTGAGCCCCTCCCCCGAGGATTGGCCTTGGGGTGGGACACTGCCTTCAGCGGGGAATCCTGTCTGCCACCAAGTTCCTCACTGTGAGCGACTAGGTTTCTTCTGCAAAGATCATGACTGGCCCTCAGGGAGCTACCTGGGCCTAGTGGCTACCTTCACCTGTGGGACTGGGACCGCTGCAGTGGGTCATGGTTGTTTATTTTTCTTCAATATTTGTTCTTTGTAATTTAATAGACTATATTTTTTTAAAATATATTTTTATTGATTTCAGAGAGGAGGGGAGAGAGGAGAGAGAGGGAAACATCAATGATGAGAGAGAATCAATGATCAGCTGCCTCCTGCACACCCCTACTGGGATTGAGCCTGCGACCTGGGCATGTGCCCTTGACCAGAGTCGAACCTGAGACCCTTCAGTCTGCAGGCTGACCCTCTAGCCATTGAGCCAAACCAGCTAGGGCTAGACTTTTTTTTTTAATATATTTTATTGAATTTCTACAAAAGAGAATCATGGATCGGCTGCTTCCTGCTCGCCCCCTAGTGGGATTCGAGCCTGCAACCTGGGCATGTCCCCTTGACTGGAATCGAACCCAGGGCCCTTCAGTCCACAGGCCAATGCTCTATCCACTGAGCCAAACCGGCTAGGCCAGAGAAGCCAATATTGGCACACATTGTGATCCACAGTGGACATCACGGTTCTCTCTTGGACACTATATGTTTGTACAAATGTACAATGAACCACCATTACAGCATCATTCAGAGTAGTGTCACTGCCCTAAAACCCTCTGTGCTCTGCCTGGTATCCCTCTCCAACCCTGGTATCCTTCTTAGAAGAATGACAAGTCTGTGCTCTGAGCCTGAGGTTTTGTTTTTGTTTGTTTTTTCAGAATATCCCAGAGTTGGGACCATATAGTATGCAGGCTTTTCAGATTGGCTTCCTTCACTCAGTAATATGCATTTCAGGATCTTCCATGCCTTTTCATGGCTCCATAGCTCATTCTTTTTAGTGCTGAGTAATGTCCCGTAGTCTGGATGGACCACAATTTTATCCATCACCTCCTAAAGGTTGCTCCCAGGTTTTAACAACTGCAATCTATATATATAAAAGCCTAATATGCAAATTGTTTGACTGGGCGTTTGACTGGGAATTCAACCGCTTGCTATGACATGTGCTGACCACCATGGGACGGTGTGGAACATGGCGGGCAATGCGGCGCTGGCAGCAGGCAGCAGTGGAGACACTGCCAGTCCCAATGGGCCCTGACAAGAGTGGGACCACGGTGGGATGGTGGAACAGGTGAGCGGGCCGTGCCAGTCCAAGGCAGGTGCAAGCAGGGGCTCGATTGCCTAGCCCAATGGTCGGCAAACTCATTAGTCAACAGAGCTAAATATCAACAGTACTTCAAAATAGACTTGCCCAGGCTGAAAACTGACTTCTGCGCATGGGCCATGAAGTTTCAATCGCACTATACACGCGCCCACATGTGGTATTTTGTGGAAGAGCCACACTCAAGGGACCAAAGAGCCGTATATGACTTGCGAGCCGCAGTTTGCCTACCACAGGCCTAGCCGATTGCCCCACAGATGGCGACCAGCAGCAGCGGGCGGAGCCATTGCCCAGCTCCCAGGCTCTGAAGGAGCCAGGCAGGGGGCCCAGCCCCGATCGACTGCCCTGCAGGTGGGATGATGGAGCAGGTGAGGGGGCAGCGCCTGGCCACAACGAGGTGCCAGGCGGGGCTGCGAGGCTAGGGGCGCGAGCTGGGGCTGAAGAGCCACACTCAAGGGACCAAAGAGCCGTATATGACTTGCGAGCCGCAGTTTGCCTACCACAGGCCTAGCCGATTGCCCCACAGATGGCGACCAGCAGCAGCGGGCGGAGCCAGCTGCCACCTGGCTCCCAGACACTGAGGGAGCAAGGTGGGGGATCTGGCCCTGATTGATCACCCTGCAGGTGAGGGGGCAGCACCAGGCCAAGGCAGGGTGCCAGGCGGGGCTGCGGGGCTGCAGGGCTGCAAGGCTGGGGGCAGGAGCTAGGGGTCGATCCCTGCAGGCCACCCAAAGGGACCCCACCTGTGCATGAATTCGTGCACTGGGCCTCTAGTAAGTAACATAAGTAACAAAACCACTACAGGTGCCAGCCTAAGTAACAAAACCATCACAGGTGTTGGGCCCTCATGTCACAGAGGCACAAGTGGCCCCAGGAGAAGGGTCCAGAATTCTCCAGAAAGTCAGGCCTGGCATCTCCTTTCCTGGGTGGAAGCAGAGCTCCTCTTCCACTGTAGAAAGAAAAACTGCGTTTTTCGCCCTAGCTGGTTTGGCTCAGTGGATAGAGTGTTAGTCTGCGGACTGAAGGGTCCCAGGTTTGATTCTGGTCAAGGGCACATGCCTGGGTTGTGGGCTTGATCCCCAATGGGGGTTGTGCAGGAGGCAGCTGATCAGTGGTTTTCTTTCATCACTGATGTTCCTATCTCTCTCCCCCTCTCCCTTCCTCTCTGAAATCAATAAAAATTGTATTTAAAAAACAACAACAACAAAACTGCATTTCTCAGTGGGGAGACTGGTGAGGAGAGCAGGTGTGGTGCTGAGTGGCAGAGAACAGCCTGAGAAGCAGCAGGGATGGGCAGAAGGCTAGGTGGGCAGAGGGAGCAAGATTCAACCTCAGGATTAAGAGGAGCTGGGAAATGGGCCACAGATCAGGTGGAGGTTCTAGTGCTAGAAACCACCGAGAGGCATCAGGCCTATAACCGGAGCATCAGAAAGGGCTGGGAGGACTCGGACCCTGAATTCCCTCCAAACTCAACTGTGCCCACATGATGTCTTAATATGACAGGGCATGGAATCCAAACTTACTCAGAGTTGGCCTTGAATAGTGGCAGGCCGTGAGTTGATATACCACCTACAGCTCAAAGCCTAGCTGAGGTCCAGCAGGGCCTCTCCAGGGTCCAGGTTGCGCCATGAGCTGGTGTAATCTCTCTCCTGTTTTTTTGTTTTTTTTTTTTTTTTTAATATATTTTATTGATCTTCCACAGAGAGGAAGGGAGAGAGACAGAGAGCCAGAAACATCGATGAGAGAGAAACATCGATCAGCTGCCTCCTGCACATCTCCTACTGGGGATGTGCCCACAACCCAGGTACATGCCCTTGACCAGAATCGAACCTGGGACCCTTCAGTCCGCAAGCCGACACTCCATCCACTGAGCCAAGCCGGCTTCGGCATTTTTTTTTTTCTCTCTCCTTCTTATTGAAGCTGTGTCCACATGTCCCCTGACCCTCTTGAGCCTCTGCTCATGTTGTCATAGCTGATACCTTCCTGTTCCTCCTCTGATCCCCTTCACTGTCCCTTCATGCCACCCCTTGAATGGCATCGTGTCTGTTTCTGGGGATCCATTGTGCCTGTTTCATAGGCTCAGAGCACAGGCTTGCCATTCTTCTAACACAGGATTCTTCCTTCTCAGTGTCTCATAATTTGCTTAATTATTTCCGTAGTGTTGGGCCTTGGAAGCGGTTCCAATTTTCTGTTAGTATATATAGCGCCCTGTGTTTTCCTTCCCCTCCTTGATTTGTCCCACAGCTGTTTCTGGAATACAGTTCCTGGGTCAGAATGTGCACTGACTGGGTAGCCGAGGACAGAAATGTGGGTTCTTGCCACGTCCCCTTTATGGTGACTCAGGAAGCCAGCAGAAGGCCAGGATGTGAGCTTTGCCTGAACAGCCTGTGAGGACATGAGGGGTTCAGAAACTGGCATATAGGGCAGCCATAGGGACCGTGGTGCAAGGAAGGCTTTGGATCTGGGCTCCCCTCTGGGCAGTTAGATCTATCTGACCAAGGCTGGGCCACCCCTCCCCAGGCTGTGCACTCAGCCTGTTCCTCTTGGGCCACCAATTGTGGGGGTTGCTCCTCAGGCCACATCAGGTCTGGCCAGGGAGCTACTGGCCTATACAGTCTTCAGGTTTGCGAGAGTCGGTGTGGGCGACATGCTTCTTTCTTCTGCCTCCTAGCTGGGTGGAACCAAGCTCAGGACAGGGAAGCAGAGTGGACCAGGTGAGAGGTGGAGCTGGCCCCAGGATATTCAGTGTCACTAAAGTAGCCAGATTTAGCAAATAAAAACCCAGCTGTCCAGTGAAATTTATGTTTCACATAAACACACATAATTTTTATTGTGTGTGTCTCATGTAATACTTCACACTAAAAATCACTTACTTGTTGCTTATCAGAAATTCTAATTTCACTAGATGTTCTGTATTTTATCTGCCTCCCTGGCAGGAGTTTTATCTTCCTAGTCAGATTACAGGTGGCCTGGGCAGCCAGGGCTAATGACCCAAGGCCTGCCCCTCCCCAGGAAGAGGGCTACCTTCTGTCCACAGATGGAGAATCCCAGGCAGGCTCTGAATGGCTGGCTAGAGTCAGGTGCTTGTCTCTGGACCATTCACATCCCAGGGGCCTGCCCTCAGAAGGCAGAGCCACCATTTCTGGCTGCACTGGAAAATCCCAAGGAAGACTCTGATTGGCTGATTTATGGTTTAGCGCCAGGTTCCCCACGAACGTGCGTTGCGTGAAGGGCGTGGGGGCGGCCCCCTTTCCGGCCGCACCCCGTTTCCCAGGACGAAGGGCTCTCCGCACCGGACCCTGGTCCCGATGCGCGGCGGGGACGCGCTGATTGGCTGATTTATGGTGCCACCTCTGGGGGGCAGGTGTTGAAACTGGGTTGTTCCCCCCTTTTTTCATTTATTTATTTATTTAAAATCCTCGCCTAAGGATATGTTTTGTGTATATCTTGTTTTTTAATCCTCACCTGAGGATATTTTTTCCATTGATTTCTAGAGAGAGCGAAGGGAGGGAGGGTGGGAGGGGAGAGAGAGAGAGAGAAAGAGACAGAAAAATTGTGAGATTGGTTGCCTCCTGCATGGGCCCCTACCAGGGCTGGGGAACCTGCAGCCGAGGTACGTGCCCCTGACCAGGAATTGAACCAGAGAACCTTTGATCCGAGGGCCAGCGCTCTAACTACTGAGCAAACCAGCCAGGGCAGTTTTGTATGTTCTTTAATTGATTTTTTTAGAGCGAGAGGAAGAGAGAAAAAAACATCCATGTGAGACAGAAACATCCATTGGTTGCCTCCCATATGCGTCCTGACTGGGGGGATTGAACCTGCAACCTAGGTATATGCCCTGATCGGGAATCGAACCCCCAACCTTTTGGTGTATGGGACGACATTCCAATCAATTGAGCCTCCCGACCTGGGCCAAACTGGGTTGTTCTTAATTGGCAGCCTTACTAGAGCGGAGTACTGGGGAGGAGGTTGGGGTTAGTGGGTAGACAAAGCCAGGAGTGACCCCCACCACCCTGCCTCCCCTGCTGAGGCCTTGAGTACATCGAGAACCTAGGGGTCCCCTGGCCTAGGAACTCCACCAGGCTCCCCAGACCTGATCTAGGTGTAGGCGGAGCAGGTTGGGGAATGAACAACCCCCTTGGTCCTCCCCACCTGACACCCACAGCCCCCAGGCCAGCTGTGCCCCTTGTGAGCCCATAGTATAGGCACCCACTCCCTGAATTGGCCTGGCTGAGGTGCTATCCACACGCCCTGTTTATGCTAGTTCATCTAAGGAGGCCGAGCTTGGTCTAGAGTAGAATGTTCTAGAAGTGCTGGTGACCTTGGGAAGTTCATGTCCCTCTGGAGCTGTATTTCTCTTTTCAAATAGGGCCACAGGGGTTAAGTGACCTTGGACCAGGGCCTTAGGGAGAAATGGGGTTCCTGGAGACCCCATGGCTTCCTTCTGGAGGCTTCCACAGCGGATTCGTTGTAAGAGTTTGTGCTGCAGGTATTCATGCTTGGGAGAGGCCTTGTGCTGCTTCTTCCCCCAATTTTTTATTTATTTATTTTTATTGATTTCAGAGAGAGGAAGGGAGAGGGAGAGAGAGATAGAAACATCAATGATGAGAGAAAAATCATCGATTGGCTGCCTCTTGCATGCCCCCTACTGGGGATAGAGCCTGAAACTTGAGCATGTGCCCTGACTGGGAATCAAACCGGTGACCTCCTGGTTCCTAGGTTGATGCTCAACCACTGAGCCACACTGGCTGGGCCAAATTTTTTATTTTTATTATATTTTTAAATTTTGCAGCCTGTGCAAAAACAGAACGGGCAGGCCACCCTAGGCCTCTGCCAGTCAATAATGTCTCGACGTGTCGCTCTCCTCTTCTTCCTTGCATTGATTCTCTGGGACTGGACATCTGGACACTGGAAGGCCCCTTAGGGGTCAGGGGTGGGGCATAGTGATGGGAATTCATGGCTGGCTCCCCCCTTGGCATGGAGGGGACACAGAAGAATAGCACTGTGGTGGTTTCACACATCTGGGCTGGTTCTGGGCCAGATTTGGGTCAGGGTCTCAGAGAGGGAGGGCACGGTGGCCTAGGGAGTTGCATCCATCCACTTTACCAAGGACCAGGACCTGTGTGGGCCAAGTGGTGGGAGGCTGCCGTCTGCTGGGCTCCTGCCTTGGACTTGCCATCCAGCTGGGCCAGCTGGGACCACTGGAGACCCTGACTGCAGCCAGTAGGCCTCTCCGTAGGGGACAGCCTTCCTGATGGGGTCCTATGTGGGCTTCATTGCTGGTGAGGCTGTGGCTTGTTTTAGGGGAGGGGACTCCTGCCCAACTGACCTATGTGTCATTGTAGGACATGCCACTTCCTTGTACAGAGGGCCTGGCGTGTTCACGGTCCCACACTTTCACGCTAGTCCTGTCAAATCCCAGTGCAAGGCCTCTTGTATACCCACTGACCTCAGGCTCACTCTTCCTACCACCCATTGGTGTTTCCCAAAGCAGGTTCCTTGGAACCCCTCCCCATACACCCTTGGACCAGACAGAGTTGGCTGATGCTGGTAGCTCCCTTGGCCCATGGAAGCTCTGATAAGTGTGACCCCCCCCCCCAACTTGACTAGGAAGGGTTTGACCATGAGGGTTTTGCTATGGCAGGGGCCAGTTCATGGTGCTGGAGGAAGCCCCTTGCCCTGGCCTTTGCCCCCACCCCTCTGAGAAGTCCTATCTCCCCGAGTAAGCCACACATCTTCCCCATGGGGCCTGGCCCTGCAGGGACTTGCGCTATCTCGCTTTGCATCTGGTCTTATCCTTCACTTTGTAGAATGGGGGTGGGGAGCCTCCAAGCATGGTCTTGGATCACCTACACGCAGGCTGTTAAATACAGTTTCCCAGGCCTCTGGGATTCTGGGACCACACCCACCCATCCCCACCTGGTCTTGTACGTGTATTGATCAATACCTTCATCTTTGCTGCAACCGTCTCAGTGGGTTCTCCCATGTACGTGGAGAAACTGAGACACACAGCGGTTAAGTGAGTCCCAGGTGACCCAGCTAGGGGCCAAGGGTGGGCTTGTACCCTGACCTTGGAGGCCCTGACTCTGGACCACTGGAACCCTACCCAGTGAGTGAGGCAGTTCCCTCTTCTCCCATCCCCTCAAGTCCTCTTATGATGCACTTGCTCTTTTGCAGAACACCATGCTACACTACCCGTGGTGGAACACCCAATATCCAGTCTTCTCCAGTGAAAGCCAGTAAGTGCCTCAGCCTGGGTCTCAGCCAGCCCCACCACATTCCATAGCCCCATCTCGCTCAGGGCTTCACTCTGCCTTCCTGTTCCGTAGTCATGAATTAAATGAAATTCAAACTCGCACCTGGAGGGCTTCAACCTCCTGCCAAGTGGGCCATGGGCCTGGTCTTGGCTGCTTAGAAGCAGTGGAGATCACCCAGCTATGATTTGTCTTAGTGAGAACCCACCAGGGAAAGGGGCAGGGGTGGTGGGGATGAGCTAGGGGGGCTCCACTGTGGGAGGTGACAATAGGTGGGGGAGGGTGAGAAACTTTGGGGGCAAAAAGAACCAGGCATGCATCTTCTTCCAGAGGGCATCAGGAGCTGGGTTTTGTAGGACAAATAGGAGTTTGCAGGGGAGCATGCCTGGAACCAGGTCAAGGAATGGCATATGGAAAGCCTTGAAGCACATGTAGCTTGACCCTCTTTTTCTGGGGCATGGGTGCTTGGGCCCCTCTCTGAACCGAGTTTCCCAGAGACCAGAGTTCTTCCTGTTGGTGAGTGGCCCCACTCCTGTTCTGCACTCAAAGTGGGGAGCACAGTGGCCCTACTACACCCGGCAGCTCACCTTCTTTCCTGTCTCTCTCCAGCCCTTATATGAACATTGTGGGCCAATCCTGCACGGACACCAGCTACAGCCCCACGGCCGCCACTCCCAGCTTCCTGCCAAAGAGTGACTTTCCTCAGGTAGGAGACTCAAGTTCGAGCAGCCCCTCAATCCCAGTGCCTACCCACGGGATCCCTGCTGCATCTCAGGTTGGCGCCAGCAATCTCTGTTGAGCTGCGTGCCATGTGGAAATATGGCTTATTTGGGGGGAATAGCAATGCTCCTTGGCCCTGCCAGCCTGAACTACAGCCCCACTGTTCTGATCTGTCAGAGGCAATTTCACCAAGTGGAGAGCTGGGTCAGAGGTCATGTAACAAAGGATGGGGGCTGTCCCCATTGCTCCTTTGCTCACATCCCGTGTATGGGTGGTGTGGCAGCCTTTTAGAGCTGCTCCTGATTTGCTTTCCCCAAACCTCGGTGCCTTCTTCCTTCTCCTAGCGTCGGCCCTGTGTTCACCTTAGTGTCTAGGGGAGGATCCTCCGTCCCTGTGCCCCCAGGCAAAAACGGTGCCCATCAGGTGCAAACACCACAGTGAGAGTCTGTGGCCTCAAACCTAGTGGCCATTTGAAATCATGACACACACCAGTCAAAGGAAGATAACGTTTGATTTATTCTCTTGGGGGACATGGGGCAGCTTAGCTCCCAAGGAATCAGGCAGACCCCGCCTTCCTGGCCTCACCATCAGAATGCTTGCGTAGCGCCCCCTCTCTTCACAGCAGCTCTGGAAAACTGAGCTCCATGGAGATGATTCTCAGGAAGAAGCCCACCTTCAGTCTAATGTTGGCACCTTTGCTCGAACGTGATTACGTGGGACTGCCGGAGCCACGGCACGGCATTTCCCTGGGAAACTTTTTTTTTAAAATATATTTTATTGATTTTTCAGAGAGGAAGGGAGAGGGATAGAGAGTTAGAAACATCAATGAGAGAGGAACATCAATCAGCTGCCTCCTGCACACCTCCTACTGGGGATGTGCCCACAACCAAGGTACATGCCCTTGGCCGGAATCGAACCTGGGACCTTTCAGTCCACAGGCCGACGCTCTATCCACTGAGCCAAACCGGTTAGGGCTCCCTGGGAAACTTCAAATACTCCCTGAACCTGTTCTTTGTGGCAGGGGAGGTGGAGACCTTGGCATATGGTTTGGGAACCACCCAGGTGTGAGGGGGCAGCAGCCGCTCAGCTCCCAGGCTCAGTCTCCCCCTGTGAAGTGGGGGATGTGAGGCCTGCAAGAGGACAGGCTGTGGCAGGATGCAGCATAAACCAGTCAGCTCAAACCCACTGGACTTGCTTGGATCCAGACAGGCCATTCATCCGCCTCACACCCACTGGAGCCAGCCATTCTCCACACTCAGGGCTTCCACAGGACCGGGCAGAGAGCTAGACCGGGGGGTCTGTACTGTGATAGCCAGTGCACCCCCTCAAATCCACATCCACCTGGATCCTCAAAATGGGTCCTTCTTCAGAACTAGGGTCTTGGCAGGAATAATTAGCTGAAAGTGAAGTTGAGAGAATGCTGGTTATCTCAGCCAGCCCTAAACCCGGCGAGTCCTTAGACAGAAGAGGAGACACAGAGGACAAAAGCATGTGACCCTAGAGGCAGAGACTGGACCATGTGGCCACAGCCAAGGACACTGGGAGTAGGAGAGGCAGGATGGACCCTCCTGGGATGTTTGCCCTCCACAGCTGTAGGAGCAAGTATCTGTTCTTTAAGCTGCCCCTTGGTGATCTTTGTGGCCACCCAGGAAAAGACGAGGCTGGGCCTAGTGGAGATGGGAGCATGTGGCTTACCTGCCCCGCGGGGGCCTGCAGAAGAAATTTGGGCCCCCAAGTATCCCAGGATAAAGACAGTGATGATAGAGATGAGAGGCCCTATGGACATGGCCCGCCCCTCTTTCCAAGTGGTTTCGAAGTTTCTTCCTTCAGCTCTGGAGCATGAGGACACCCTGGGCCTCTGGTTTAGCAGGTGCCATTGCACAACCTTGGGAGGTGCCATGGTCCGGAGGGGAAGGTCCAGTGGGGGTCAACCTCTCAGGGTGCTCTGGCTGTCAGCTTAAGACCCTCCCCCATTTTCTGCGTCTCTCGGTATTGGCCTGTCCTGCAGGGCTGGTGACCTTCTCAGAGCTCTGATTAAGTTCCTCTCCACTCGTCTCGGACATGACTCCATGTCCAGACTTGTTATCTCCTGACGCTGTTTCCCCAGTTGGGGTATCACCTGACATGTGAATGAGGAAACTGAGGCATGGGGTGTGCAGAGCCCACAGCCCTTGGAAGCCTCCCAACCCTTGTGGCCACCCACCTGGCCTTACCCCCCCATCTCTCTCTCTCTAATGCATTCAGCTCCCACCACCTCCCCTGCTCTGCCAAGAAATGGTGCGGTTTCTCAGCCTAGAACCCCTTGGGACACCACAGCCGCCTTTCCTAGCACTCAGAGTTCGTATCCATCC
>NW_006291485.1:1450427-1468628 GCF_000327345.1 Myotis davidii | reverse complement strand
CACGTAGCGCCCTGCCCCTACTCTAGTCTCCTTGTTAGGGCACTTGGACCCAGTTCTCCCTTTTAAAGCAGCAGAACTGCCCTGGCCGGATGGCTCAGTTGGTTGGAGCATCGTCCAGTCCATCAAAAGATTGCGTGTTCAATTCCTGGTCAGGGCACATACCCAGGTTGCAGATTCTATCCCCGATTGGAGTGCGTACAGGAGGCAACCGATCATGGGAGGTAGCCGATCAATGTTTCTGTCTGTCTCTCTCTCTCCCTTTCTGTCTCTAAAATCAATTAAAACAAACACACACATTGCCCTGACTGGTTTGGCTCAGTGGATAGAGTGTCGGCCTGCAGACTCAAGGGTCCCGGGTTCAATTCCGATCAAGGGCATGTACCTTGGTTGCGGGCACATCCCCAGTAGGAGGTGTGCAGGAGGCAGCTGATGGCTTACACTAGCAACTCCACTCTGAGAGACAGGAAAAGAATAAAGACAGAAGCCCTGACCGGTTTGGCTCAGTGGATAGAGCCTCGGCCTTTGGACTCAAGGGTCCCAGGTTCGATTCCGGCCAAGGGCATGCACCTTGGTGGCGGGCACATCCCCAGGAGGGGGTGTGCAGGAGGCAGCTGATGGATGTTTCTCTCTCATCGATGTTTCTCTCTATCCCTCTCCCTTCCTCTCTGTAAAAAAATCAATAAAAATATATATTTTAAAAACAAACATACACCAAAACAAACAAACAAAAAAACCACCGTATCACCCAGCCAGCGTTGGTTCAGTGGAAAGAGCATCAGCCTGTGGACTGAAGGGTCCTGGTTTCGATTCCGGTCAAGGGCACATGCCCGGGTTGTGGGCTCAGTCCCCAATGTGGGGCGTGCAAGCTCTCTCTCCCTCTCCCTTCCTCTCTGAAATAAATAAAAAAATATTTTAAGCCCTAGCTGGTTTGGATAAGTGGATAGAGTGTTGCCCTGCGGACTGAAGGGTCCCAGGTTGGATTCCGGGCAAGGGCACATGCTGGAGTTGCAGGCTCAATCCCCGGCAGGGGGCGTGTAGGAGGCAGCCCATTGATGTTTCTCTCTCATCATTGATGTTTCTGTCTCTCTCCCTCTCCCTTCCTCTCTGAAATCAATTTAAAAAATATATATATATATCCACACACACCCCAGATCCTTGGGTGAGGATTTAAATAAAAAAGTAAGTAAATAAGTAAATAAAGCAGACTCTTCCTCCAGCAAAATCTCACCCCAGTGCTGAGTGTGGGATCAGACAAACATGAAATCAGAGTTTGCTCAGGGTAAGGGTCCTGAGGCCCTGTTGGTCAACCTCAGGTACCTCCCACATGAGTCCCATGAGCCCTAGGCCTGTGATCCAAGCCAAGAAGTCCAGACGGAGCTTAGTATTCGGGACTCTTTATAGCCTGCCCCTTCCCACTGGGCCCACCACAGCACCCTCTGCTCCTGATTCAGGCTGTGACATCAGCATGGCGGCTGGCTTGAAGACAGCTCCAGAGATGTCCCCATCCTGGTCCTGGGACTATGGACATGCCTCCTCATATGGCAGAGGGACTTTGCAGATGAGATTAAGTCAAGGATCCTGACATAGGATTGAGCCTGGGTTACCCAAGGAGCCCAGGACCCTCCCTTCTGAGGCACCTGGGCCTCTGTCTGGGCCCCTAGAGGCAGCTTAGTGCTGGAAAGCTTCTCTGTGTCTGACCCATGGCCAAGCCAAGTGCTCCTCAGACCCTTCTGACCCTCTGACACCCAGCTCTCTTCTTTATTTTATTTATTTATTTTTAAAATATATTTTTATTGATTTTTCACAGAGAGGAAGGGAGAGAGACAGAGAGCTAGAAACATCGATGAGAGAGAAACATCGACCAGCTGCTAAAAAATGTATTTTATTGATTTTTACAGAGAGGAAGGGAGAGGGATAGAGAGTTAGAAAGATCGATGAGAGAGGAACATCGATCAGCTGCCTCCTGCACACTCCCTACTGGGGATGTGCCCGCAACCCAGGTACATGCCCCTGACCGGAATCGAACCTGGGACCCGTGAGTCCACAGGCCGACGCTCTATCCACTGAGCCAAACCGGTTAGGGCAAGCTCGCTCTTTTTTAAAGATTTTGAAATTGAATTGATTTTGAGAGAGAAAGAGAAACATCGATATGAAAGCAAAACATCGATCCGCTGCCTCCTGTATGCCCCATACTAAGGATTGAGCCCACAACCGGCCATGTGCCCTGACAGGGAATTGAACTGGTAGCCTTGTGGAGCTTGGGATGACCCCCAACCAACTGAGCAACAATGGCAGGGCAGAGACACCTGGCCTCTAAAACCCTGCTTATACAGTTTGTTTTAGAGTCCCTGACAAGGGAGCTGGGGGAGCCCAAAAGAAAGAAAGAATGCATTTCACTGAGCGGGTGTTAGAACGCAAGCCCAAAGATGTCCCCATCCTGGTCCATGCACCTGTGGATATTACTTTGCAGATGGGATTAAGTCTAGGACCCTGAGATGGAGACAACCCTGGATTCCCCATGGAGCCCAGTGTGCTTATACTAGTTGGGTCCTCATAAGAGGAAGGCAAAAGGGTCAGAGTCAGAGAGATGGAAGAGGCTGTGCTGCTGGCTGTGAAGATGGAGGAAGGGGCCAGGGGTGCGGTGCCTCTAGAAGCTAGAAAAGGTCAGAAAGTATTCTCCCCGGAGCCTCCAGAAGGACCAGCCCTGCCACACCTGTGTTTAGATCCGTGAGACCCATGTCGAACCCTTGACCTCTAGAACCATAAGGTAATAAACTTGTGTTGTTTTAAGCTAGGAAGTTTGTGGTAATTTATTACAGCAGTGAAAGGAAACCGATACACCATGCAGAGCCCTCCTGAGGCCCAGGGCACACTCTAGAAACATTCCCCACTGTTGTGTAAGTCAGAAGGAATTGGAATGGAAAATCTAGAGAGGGATTGGGGTGAAGAGTAAATATAAACCCATAGGCCTTAATGTACTTCCTAGTAACTAAACTTGATTCCCAAGTTTCCTGGCAGCCAAAGCAAAAAAAAGCAAGATGAACTCTGTGATTCCTGTTATCTACAAGGAGAAAGCTTCTTCCACTTTCCCTTTAGGGCACAGAGCAATTCCCCGGGGTCAGCATTCTGCCCACACCTCCACAGGGAATGCATCCAGACCTGTGGTTCTCCAGCCTGTGGTTGGTCTCCGCCTGGCTTGCTGTCTGAGGTCTTTGCTCTTCTCTTGTCTCCTGCATGGAATCCCAGGGGTATTGGGTCCCTCTCTTGATTCCAAACAGGAACCAATCCAGGCCCAGGAACATTGGCGGCAGGGTGGCCATGCCTCTGTGGGCCGCCACTTCACAGATACCAGGGGTCCTCCCGCCTGGGGGATTCTGCAGTTCATATGCCTCCTGGAGGTAGCTGTGCTGGGTGTGGTCCCCCATCACCCTTCCCTTTCCTGCCCAGGGCCTGAGACCCAGGTCTCTGAAAATTTAAGCTCTGATGCCTTTTTTTCTTTAATTTTTCTTTTTTTTAATATATATTTTATTGATTTTTTACAGCGAGGAAGAGAGAGGGATAGAGAGTGATCAGCTGCCCTCTGCACACCCCCCACTGAGGATGTGCCTGCAACCAAGGTACATGCCCTTGACTGGAATCGAACCTGGGACCCTTCAGTCCACAGGACAACGCTCTATCCACTGAGCCAAACCAGTTAGGGCGCCTTTTATTTTTTTTTTTAATGTTTGAATGTTTTCATAACAAAGCAAATTTTAAAATATTTTATATTTACAGAAAAGTTGCTAAAATAGTACTGAGAATTCCTGGCCACCCTCATTCACCTAGCTTCTGTGCATGTCATCATCCTGTATAACCTTGGCCTATGTGTCACAGGTCAGAAATGAGCTTGATTCAGTGCTGGTGACAGACCCAAGTGCCAGGTGGACACAGGCCTCTGAAGAGTTTTCCTGGGGGCCTCTTGCTGAGACTGGGGCTCTGTGCTTATGGCAGGAGTCGCACAGACGAGACCCTGTGTCTCCTCATTGCTTTGTCTCTGAGACCCTGGTATTGATGTATCTCATTGCCATTGGGATTGACCTTGACCTCTGTTGGGGCGGGCTCCACCGGGTCCCTCCACTGCCCACTGTCAGGCTGCTACTTGTCCTTCATCCTGTAAGAGAGACACAAGGCTGTGCAGGTATCCTGGCCCCTGTGGTGGCGGTGGGAATGACCTTGTCATCTGTCGGCTACAGCGATTGTAACCGAGGTGTCTGTCTAACAGAGATTGTTGTCTTTCCTGCTCTAGCGATAGCTAGCATTCTGTAGGGACAGCTGCCCCCTCCCCTTAGCTATTCACTCATTCATTTATATCAATGTGGGCTATAATCAGGAGCATCTGCTCGGGCTTTCCTGTGTCCCCATTGGAGCACTTCCTCCCTTGTAGCCACTCAGGCTGGCCCAGGCTCATGCTGTGTCTTCCCTGCCTTGGCCCTTGCATCACCCACCTCCTGGAGGAAGGGCCTCCTGGCCTTCCAACTCCTGTTGGCATGAAGCCACTCAGGCCCCAAGTCCCTGGTTGATGACCTGAATAGCTCAAGGGGCCCCACATGAGGTCTCACACCGGGGTGTGCTGAGCACTGGGGGATGTGAACATGCAGCTCTTCTTTCTTCATTTTATTTATTTATTTATATTTTTTATTGATTTCAGAGAGGAAGGGAGAGGGAGAGAAAGATAGAAACATCCACGATGAAAGAGAATCACTGGTTAGCTGCCACCTGCACACCCCCCACTGGGGATCCAGCCTGCAAGCTGGGCATGTGCCCTGATCAGAATCGAACCTTGACCTCCTGGTTCATAGGTTCGAACCTCAATCACTGAGCCACGCCAGCCGGGCTATTTTTAAATTGAGATACAATTTGCATATCATACGATTCAGTGGCTTTTAGTACACTCATTATGTTGTGCACCCATTACCTCTGACTTCTATTAGAACATTCCATCACCACAAAAAGAAACCCCGTCCCCATCAGCAGTTATCCCCCCATTCCCATCCCCCAGCCCCTGACAACCACAAATCCACTTCCTGGATTTGCCTGTTCTGGACATTTCACATAAATGGAATCACACTGCGTGGCCTTTTGTGTCTGAATCACACTGTGTGGCCTTTGGTGTCTGCCTTCTCTCCCTGAGCGTCATGTTTTCAGTGTTCATCCACGCTGTAGGGAGTATCAGCATTTCACTCCTTTTCATGGCTGGGTAATATTTTACTATGTGAATGGACCATGTCGTGTTTATTCATCCATTGGAGCTGTGTCTACCTTTTGGCTGTTGTGAATCCTGCTGCTGTGAACGTCGTGGACAGGCCTTTGTGTGGACATGTGTTCCAGATGTAGCTGAGTCTGATTGGGGACATGTCAGAAATAGATTGGGGCGAGAGGTTTCACATTCAATCCCCCTGCCATCCCACATGCTCATTTTCTGGAGTTGATGCTGCCCTGACACCTCCTCCCAAGACCACCTGGACCTTGGCCAGGCTCTAGAGACGTCTCTTTCCCACATGCTACACACACACACACACACACACACACAGGAAGCATTGCATCTCGGGGCTTCTGGGAAGCCAAGATGAGGTCATGGCTCAGAAAATACTTCAAAAACTCTCGGCAGCTCCCTATTTGGGGAGGGGCGAGTGGCCTCAACTGACTGGCAAATGGATTTCATGGGGTCAGAGGTCTTGGCTTACAGCGTGTTCTTAGCAGTTACCAGCATTAACAAAAAGAGAGCGTAAGGGTTTTTTTCACAAGAGCCTGTTGGTTTACACTCGGCCATGGCCAGAAACCCCTCCAAGGTCTGTGCTGAGGGCCAGGACCCTGTGGGAGGGGGTATCTCTAAAGGGTCTCTGTGTGGAAGTCGGGGTACGCAGACACCAGGGAACAAAGAGATGAGGGAGGTTTGGGAATCCAGGGGCTGTCCCACAGATTCCTAGAGGGTCCAGCCCCTCTTGATTGCACTGCTGGAAAGCAGTCAAGGGTGGCGTGCTGGTGAGGCCTCTGGGCCCACTCCAGGCAACCGTTCCTTTGATGGGCTGACAGAGCAGAGCTTTCTATAGGGTTGTAGGGGTGAGTGTCCTGGGCTATCCCACCAAAGTGCCACAAACCTGGCAGCTTAAAACCATAGAGATTTACACCCTCCCATTTCTGCGGCCAGATGTCTGAGGAGGAGGTGTCGCAGGGCTACTTTCCCCGCTGAGGCTTCAGAGAAGGGTGCTTCCTGCCCCTCCCAGCTTCTGGGGGCTCCAGGCATCCTGGGCTGTGGTTGCATCATGGTGGTGTCTGCCTCTGTCTTCATGTTGCCTCTCCCTGTGTGTCTGTGTCCAAATTTCCCTATTCTTATAAGTCATTGCGTTAGGGCCACCCTAATCCAGTGGACCCCATCTTAGCTAATTACATCTGCAAAGACCCTATTTCCAAATAAGGACCAGTTCACAGGTTAGGACTCAAACCTGTCATTTTGGGGGACACAATTGAGCCCTCAACAGGAATATTCTAGCAGTGAGGTGTGCTGCTCACTTGCCAGCCTCAACTGAACTTCCTGTAACTCGGGGACAGACAGGCCATCTGTGGCCCAGGCATGTGGTCGCCTGAGCACTTGAGTGTATGTAAAGAAACTGGTGGGATAGGTGGAGAAGGTAAGGGGTGAGACCTCAAAAACAGATGGGGGTGGGAGGATTCTCAGGAAACCTGGGGCAGTTGGGCCACGCCTACCCTTCTGTACTCAGCCATGTGATGGAGGGTCAACCTAGGGACCACTAGCTGGGCAACCCCACAGCTCAGAGAGACACTAGACAGGAACCAGCCACACTCATGGGGCTGGATCCACAGCCATCCATGTCCTTAAGCGTGACTGGCACCCAGGTCACCTGTTTCACTTTCACAGGACCTCTGCTCTGACTCAGCCCCCTCCCCCCCATGCCCTTTCCAGTCCCATCCAAGACCCACAGCCCTTGGTGGCCAGGATGGTAGGGCCATTGGCAGGCCAGACTGAGGGGTGGGTGAGGTGGCCAGGAACCCAGTGGGTGATGACTTCCCTAGAGAGGGGCCCTTCCTTGTCCTGGGACCACCAGCTACAGCCTGGGCTTCCCTGTCTCCTTCAGGTCACCTTTGCCAGTTGGTCAACCATCTGGTGACGAGATAATGAGAAGCAGAGGTTACAAACTTTGCTAGCAACTTGACAAATTTTATGCCCATTAAATCTCATAATAAAAAGTTTGGTGTGGGTTTTTTATTTTGTTTATAATTATGTTTTCCTTTCATTCCAGATTCCAAATAATTCTGTTTAAAATTGAGACAGAATTCACATACCTTAAGACTCACCCTTTTAAAGTATATTCACAATGTTTATGCAACCATCACCTCTCCTTTTTAATATAAATATATTTTAATGATTTCAGAGAGAAAGGGAGAGAGGGAGAGAGATAGAACATCAATAATGAGAGAGAATCATTGATTAGCTGCCTCCTGTACGCCCAGGTATATACCCTGACCGGGAATCAAACCGTGACCTCCTGGTTCATAGGTGGACACTCAACCACTGAGCCACGATGGCCAGGCCCATCACCTCTCTCCCATCACCTCTCTCTTGTAGGACATTTCTTCGCCTCATCCCCCTTAACAGTCATCCCCAGCCCCTGACAACCACTAACCCACTTCCTGTCCCTGTGGATTTGCCTGTTCTGGACATTTCACGTAAATGGAATTACACATTGTGTGGCCTTTTGTGTCTGGCTTCTCTCACTGAGCATCATGTTTTCAAGGTCCATCCAAGTTGTAGCAAGTGTCAGTGCTTTACTCTTTGTTCTTTTAATTGATTTTAAAGAGAGAGGAAAGGTGAGAGGGAGAGAGGAACATCCATGTGAGAGAGAAACACTGATTGGTTGCCTCCTGCACACAACCCAAGCGGGGACCGAACCCACAACATGGGTATGCGCCCTGATCGGGACTCAAACTCGCCACCTTTTGGTGTATGGGACAACACTCCAACCAACTAAGACACACCAACCAGGGCACTTCACTCCTTTTGACGGCTGAGTAATACCGCAGTGTGTGCTTGGGTCGCATTCATCTGTTGCTGGACATTTGGGTTGTTTCCAGCTGGTGGCTGTTGTGACTGGCCTCAGTGATTGTGTGTACGGGTTTCTGTTGCCATGCTTGCATTTCTTTTGGATGGACCTAACAGTGGCATTGCCGGGTCATGTGGTGACTGTGATCTTTGGAGGAAGTGGGCGTTGTTTTACAGAGAGATGCTTATTGCATGTTCTCACCAGTTAGTTGGAGGTTCCGACTCTGCTGCGTCTTCACCAGCACTGTCACTGTCGTTTGTTTGAGTTGAGCACTCCGTTGGATGTGCAGTGTATCTCATCTCACTTGTGACCTCCCTTTCCCTGTTGCCCTGTGGTGTTGAGTATCTTTTCATGAACTTGCTTCCTCCCACCCATGGCAGCCAGGGCCTGGTGGGACATCCCACAACTTTCTCTGTTGTTGGGGTCTGTGTTGCCCCCTGGCTGTATGGGGAGACAGGATAGGGGCTGCTGTGGGGGCCTCATTGGACTGCAGGGTTGGACCCTGTGACTGTTCATTCTCCCTGACTCGGTGGGAGGCCCAGGGTCCCTCTTCTCAGCCTGTGAGGAGTGATCTAAACAGTCATTCCCCCTGCATGGGTACCTGTGCCAAGGCTCTGAGCCCACAGGGTATGATGGTTTTGCCTACCCTGCCCACCAGCCCTTCCTGGTCCTGTGCTGGACTGAGGGAGGCAGGGTAGGTGGCATGGGGAGGAACGGAGCTTCGGGGGCAGGCAGAGCCCTTGGCAAGTCTGGAGGATAAGGAGCAGGGTGGGCCTGGGTGCCAAAAGGAGGAGCTCTAGGCAGAGTCCTAGCATGGGCAAAGGCCTTGGGGTGCCCAGGAGGCACTGGTGATGGCTCCGGGTGGCAGGTGAAGGCCATGGACCTGGGTCCAGGCTGAAGAGCTGGGATGCTGGGCCTACGAAGGTGTGGGGGATGTGTAAGAGTGGGATGGACCTATCTCCTCCCCGTGTTCTGGGGACCTATGCCCCTTAGCATCACTGCCATGGGCATCTCAGGAGCAGCAGAGGGTCCCTACCAGGCCCAACTGTCAAGGGGAGGAGGCCAGGTAGAACAGAACCCAGTACACCACCGGTGTGGGAAAACTGAGGCAGGGTGGGGAGGGTCTGCCTGGGGGTCCCAGCTGTGCCCCCCAGCATCCCATCTGAACCCTGAGTCCCTGCAGAGGAGCCTGGCCACAGTGGACGGGGCACCCGGGACCAGCAGGGCGCAACCTGGCGGGCTGGTGCATTGTTGTTAGCGTCTGTGGCTAGATTCCGCCCTGTACAGTAATTGTCCCTGCACTGCCAGTAATCGCCCTGACTTACCAGGCAGGCATCATTTCCTGAAAGTCAGCAGGCCTTAGGGGAAGTAGGCGCTGGTGGTGACTAAACCAACATGCAAATGCAGCCTGGCTGAGGGCTGAGAGCAGAGCCATCTGCGGGCCCAGCACCGAAGGTCATGAGGGAGTGCTCCTTCCAGGGGACCCACCGGTGGCCAAGCCATGTCCCAGCTGCAGTTCTGGCTGCAGTTTGCAGCACTCAACAAGGTAACCCTCCCGCTTTGCCTCAGGGGTCAATCGGTCCCCTCCCACCTGGCAGGCAGATCAGGCCATTGTGAGGACTGACTGGACCCACCAGACCTGGGGCGTCCCCTCCCCCTGGTCCTCCTGGCTCCCTTTGGCTTTTTTGGCAGGGGCAGTGGATCTGCAGGAGTTTTCTGAGAACTGTGGGTTGGGACGAGGGGAGGGGTCAGGGAGGCGCTGCAAAATGAAAGTGCTTTTGGCCAGCGGGGGAGGTGGGAAGGGCTGTGTCTGTGTGCCTGCTCTGATCTGGGTGTTCCTGGCTTTGGACCTTGAGAGTTTTGTGGGCTCTGGGATGTCCTAGGGCAGCTATCAGAGTCTCTGCCAGCAGCAGCGGACACGGTTTGGGATGGGGTCTGACTGGACAGGTAGGAATGAGTATCTAACTCCTCTCCCTATGACCCAGGCAAGTGGTTAGTCCCTGCGGGGGGTTGGGGGAGGGGTCGGGGGAGGCAGTGAAAAAACCCATTTGAAGATCATTTCCTAGAGGAGGCCCACAGCCCGGTCAGGTGGAGGGGCCGTCCTGTCCCATCCAGCTGGGCTGGGAGGAGGGTTACTGTCTTAGACAGCTCCTCACCTGGTCCAGGGGACCCCCAAAATGCTGCAGATATGGTAACCACAGCGGGTGACCCCACACTCTCCTGGGTAACAGCTGGCTCCCTCTCCATTCCTGCAGCAGGAAGAACAGTCTGGGGTCTGGGGTCTGGGAAGCAGGTGTTCCAGGTAGGGACCCAGGGAGGGCGGTTCTGGATTTGAGTGGTCTTGGGGGTCTGCTGGTGGCTGCTGGGAATCAGGTCCCCACACAAGCTGGTGGGCAGGCAGCCCACCAGGGAGAGATCCCTTCTCACCCCCATCCAGCTGCCCACCCTGCACAGGGAGTGGAGCTTACCTCCCCTGATCTGTGGTGACCTGCATGAGGCCCCTCCTCACTTTGCCTGAGAATCTGGGAGCCCCCACATTGCTAGCTGTTGGTCTGGGCATCTGGAGGTGGTGTCCACAGAGTGGGGTAAAAGCACCCACTTAACAGATATTTTTAAAACAGTTTTAGATTCACAGAATTATTACAGATGGTGTATATTCCAGTGTGCCCTGCCCAGTCCCCCTGCCCCTGCAGTACCTTTGTCACAGCTAATGAGCCAGGACTGAGACAAAATTAATAACCAGTCTATATTTACTAGATTTCCTCCGTTTCCCCTGATGGCATCTCTCTGCCCCAGAACCCCATCAGGATCCCCTGTGATAACTCAATCATCGTGTCCCCTTAGCCCCCCGCCCCCCAACTGAGTCGGTTTCTCCTCTTTCCTATGCGGATGCCCTGGGCTGTTGTGTCCTACAGGATGTCCCCCATCGGGGTTTTCTGGTGTCTTTCTCATGTTTGCACTGAGGAATGTGCCCTACTCATTTGCCACATCAGGGTCCCTGTGTCTCCATGGTTCCTCATGGCTAACATTGATCCTCATCTCCTGGCTGGGGCACTAATCAGGCTTCTCCACTGGGAAGTGCCCTCCCCTTCCACTGTCCGCTCAGGAGGGGAACTCTGCACACCCACATTTTCCCAGGACCAGTCGTCCTTCTCTGACCCCCAGCCTTGCCCACCGCTCAGGGACCCTTTGCCTTCAGAAAGCAGGGCCACCTCTCAGGGTCTCAGGAGCTAGCATCACTCTGACCAGGCTCAGGCAGTACCCATCACGGACCTGCTCAGATGTGGCCCCAGAGGGATTTCAGCCAAGATATCTGGCTACCGCACCTGCACCCAGACCCCATCCTGTCCAGCCTGCTGGAGTCTCTGGCCCTGTCACTTATAGAGACCAGGTTGCAAGACTTACAGCCTGGCTCTCCTTGGCATTGGCCACCAGGCTTGGGCTGGGCCATCTCTGACCACCTCTGACCTGGGAGGGGTAGAGCCCAAGGGAGGTCCAGCTTGAGGGTTGTAGGGCCAGGCTCACCCATAGTTGTCTCAGTTTCCCCTGAGACAGCTGCGCTGGTCTGTGAGTTGCTGGGCTCTTGCATGAGTGGGCTAGACACCCCAGGAGCCTCAAAGTGCACCCCCTTCGGTTCCTGCCTCTGTCCTGGAACTTGGAGCTTTTATTAACCTACCCACGCCACCATCTGTGGTGCCTGAGCAGGTCCTGCCTTCTATGGGGCAGCCGAAGGCCCCGCCTCTTCCTCTGACTGTCCAGGTCATAGTCCTGCCAGCTGGAGGGGGGTGCAGGGGGGGCTGGGTCTGCACTGCCTCCTGCTCCCACCCCCACATGGATCCAGGCTGCTTGCAGCTGGGGGGCAGGCAGGGGTGAGGAATGGCCTGGTGGTCTGAGCTCTCTCCTTGCACACATGGGTATGTGTGGCTGGCCCCTATGGCTCCCTGTGTGCACAGATGGCCAGGGCTCTGAAGGGTAGGTAGCAGGAGGCTCATTCAAGGCCCCCTGACTCCTGGTTGGCACCAGGACCGATCTTGTCCAGCAGATGGGTAAGACAGCCCTTGCATCCAGCCATCTCAGGGGAGACTGCTGGGTGGAACCCAGTTCTCTCCCCTCCCCACCCATTCCCTTGGAGCTGCCTCTTTCTTGGACTGTATATACACTGGTGTCAGAGTCAGAACTTCTGGGAAGCTGATGAGGTTGCCTGCAGATCCCCCCAGCCCCCCACCCCCCGGAATAGGAATCTGATTCAGATTGCCGAGAGGGGAGCCAGGAAAATAGGCCTACAGGGGCATGGGTTAGGCCTGGGCACTGGCTGAGACCCAGACCAGTTAATTGTGGCATCACAGGTGCATTAGGGTAGGTTCCAGGGTCCCCTTCCTCCCTGGAGTCCATCAAACTGAGCCCTGAGTCCCCCCACACATCAGCCATTCTTCTGTCTTCACCCATGTATCCCAGCACACCTGGCCCTAGCTCTTCAGTGCCTCCAATGTGTAAGTGGTGCACAGGGTCTGGGGCTCCAGAAGGGCAGCCCTGCCTGGATCCTCACTGTGGCCTCTGCCAAGGCCACTGGCCCTGCCTGCTCAGGAAATGCTCCCACAGACTGACTGAAATGCTTAGGGCCTGATGTCAGTGTGCCTGGCCCTCTATGGCTTCGGCTCAGCAGGCTGGAGGGGAGGTGCGCATCTGGGAGGTTCTTGAAGGGCTTTCTCCTGGTAGTGTTGGCTGAGGGCTGCTCGCCTGCACCCTCCCCAGCTCCTGGTCTTTCCAGGTCCCTGTCTGCCAAACAGATACCCACTGCAGGGAAGTCTGGTTGGGGGCTTGCCCCCTGCCTGTCCAGGACCCCTGAGGGCTGGTCTCCACATGTCCCGATGTCCAGTGCAAGCCAGGCACTTGGTGCCTCTGACTGAGGGATGGGGGTGTGGAACAGCACGAATGCCTGACATTCCTGATTTTCTTTAAATTTACATTTATAAACTGTGTGTAAACTCCATGCAGCAGGCTTCTCCCAAAGGTGCAGGGCCCCTTAGTCCTGACAAATCCCTGCATTAGTGTCACCCACACAGGAATGGTCCAGAGAAGGCATGAAGCGGGTGTCACCTTCTAGTGTCACTCAGTGGGGTCAGTGCACAGCTCATGGGGTCTGGCTTCTCTCATAAGTGCCGTGTTTTCAGGATTCATCCACGTTGTGGCCAGTGTCAGAGCCTTGTTCCTCTCGTGGCTGAGCAGCATCTGCCGCTAACCCCTCCTGCACCTGTCATGGGGCCGCCCTGGCTGTGCCCTCACCCAGCCTGTCTTCCAGGAATCCTCGTACCTCGATGACCTCTCTAACGCCTCCATCTTCTCCTCATCTGTGGACTCCCTCTCGGACATCGCAGATACCCCTGACTTCCTGCCCGCCGACAGCCTCAGCCAGGTGCCCACCATCTGGGACGTGAGCACCGGCCCCTCCGCCCAAGACAAGGTCAGTTCACCCTGAGGCCTCCGTGCCAGCAGACAGGTCAGGGCTGTTCAGACGCTGATGAGGCTGTTGGTCCAGGGTCCTCACGTTTCCTGTACAGCCCAGAAAATGCAAGTGTTTGCGGAGGAAGCTCCTATGCTGGGCACCTTGCCCCCCCTTCTGTGTAGGTGCTGTCATAGCCAGGCACCCCCCCTCCTGTGCCTCCAGTGGCTCAGTCTCCACGCCCTGCTCTGTGTTGGGCCTGCTGGGGAGATGGGGGTCCCCAGGATATGAGCAAAATGTCATTTCTCATGGTTCTCACCCAGGATGGTCCTGCCCCCAGGGAATACTGGGCCATGTCTGGGGACATCTGTTGTTGTCACAACTGGGGGTGCTCCTGGCACCAAGAGGGTGGGGGCCAGGGATGCTGCTCTATCCTCCACAGTACTTGGGTCAGCCCCCTACAGAGAATGACTCAGCCCCAATTTCAGCTGTGCTGAGGGGGAAAGATCCTGGGCTTGCTAAACAAAGTCACATGATGGGATAGAAAGGTGGTGGGAATCCCTCTATAGAGGCCATTTGGGGCTGCGGGCTGGAGGAGTCATTGGCCAGGACAGGTGGCAGGAACAGCTCCTGCAAGGACCCTGTGATGCCCAGCCGGTGTAACATGCTCAGTGGTTGAGTGTCGACCTATGAACCAGGAGGTCACGGTTCAATTCCTGGTCAGGGCACATGCCCAGGTTTCTGGCTAGGTCCCCAGTAGGGGGTGTGCAAGAGGCAGCCAGCCAATCAATGATTCTCATCATTGATGTTTCTATCTTTCTCCCCGTCTCCCTTCCTCTCTGAAATCAATAAAAATGTATTTTATATATATAGTAGAGGCCCGATGCATGAAATCCATGCAAGGGTAGGCTTTTGCAGCCCTGGCTGCTGGCGCTGCCCATGTCCGCCATCACACACCCCCGATTTCCTGGTTCTGCGGAGCCCCCCCTGATCAGTCATCTCCCAGCCAGTGACCTGGGCCTCCCTCTTTGGGGCGATTGCAGAGCCCCCTTGTTGATTGCCCCACTGGCTGGTGGCCTGGGCGATGGTGGGCCCCCTGACCAATCACATCGCACCTGCCTTGGCTGGCCTGGTGCCAGTGCGTGTCATAGCATGGTCGTCTGGACAGTCGTTCTGTTGTTCTGCCGTTCGGTCGATTTGCATATTACACTTTTTTTTATTATAAATATATATTTTTAAAAAACAGACCCTATGATAGGAACTAGCCTGATGGACCCCAAGGTCAGCTCCCCAGGTATGCCAGGCCCAGACTCCAGCATATGCCCAGGACCAGGCAGTGGGGGCACCAAGCATGGAGCCTGCAGGGGGACAGGGAGTGTCCAGGGCAGCCCAGGGAGGTCCCTGTCGTTGGCAGCTTTGGTAGACAATTCAGACCCATCTCAGTGTCTGGGTGAAAGGGCCCAGCAGGACAGGGGCATTACTCATGCCTTCCAGGGCCCTTGGGTGGCTTCCTGCTCCTGGGAAGAGGGTGTGAGGGCAGCCGAAACCCAACACTCACACCATGCAGCGAGCCAGCCCACCCTC
The DNA here is from genome assembly GCF_000327345.1 of Myotis davidii. Classification (NCBI taxonomy): domain Eukaryota; kingdom Metazoa; phylum Chordata; class Mammalia; order Chiroptera; family Vespertilionidae; genus Myotis; species Myotis davidii. The sequence continues at coordinate 1,453,505 of NW_006291485.1, read as the reverse complement.
CCGGAACCCTGACTCAGCCTTCTGGGAACCTGGCTGAGGTTGTTTGTTTTTGTTAGTTTAAAGAAAAAAAATGGAGAGGGACGTGAGCATAGGTTTCTAACTTCCCTGAGGACACTTTCACTGATTTTTAGAGAGGCGAGGGAAGAGGGAGTGGGAGAAAGAGAGATAAACATTGATGTGAGAGAGAAACAGAGGCCGGCTGTCTCCTGAATGTGCCCCAACCAGGGCCAGGAATCCAACCCGCAACCGAAGCACATAGCCTTTCAGTGCACAGGACCACACTCCCACCAACTGAGCCAAGGCATTTTAGTCTCTTAAAAAGAAAATTTTGGCCCTAGCTGGTTTGGCTCAGTGGATAGAGTGTCGGCCTATGGACTGAAAGGTCCCAGGTTCGATTCCAGTCAAGGGCATGTACCTTGGTTGCGGGCATATCCCCAGTGGGAGGTATGCAGGAGGCAGCTGATCGATGTTTCTAACTCTCTATTCCTCTCCCTTCCTTTCTGTAAAAATTCAATAAAATATATTTTTTTTAAAAAAGTAAAGAAAATTTTGGCCATAGCCGGTTTGGCTCAGTGGACAGAGTGTTGGCCTGCAGACAGAAGGGTCCCAAATTCAATTCTGGTCAAGGGCATATGCCCGGGTTGTGGGCTTAATCCCCAGTAAGGGGCATGCAGGAGGCAGCCAATCAATGATTCAATGATTTTCTCTCATTGATGTTTCTGTCTCTCTCCTGCTCCTTCCCTCTTTGAAACCAATAATATATATATATGAAAACTTTGGCCATGTTCTCAGCCTTTGGAAAAAACTGGAGTCATAAAATCAAGTTGGTTATCACATTACTGAATCTCCTGGTGACCCTTGTCCCTCTGAGGCTGTAAATGACACTCGTGGTCCAGGGCATCCAGCACTCACAGTCATCGGTCTTGAGATGGTGGGGGTTTGTGTGGGGCTGGGGAGGATGGCCCATGTTACTTCCATGAAGGATATTTTGTAGCCACATAGTAGGTCTTGGCCACCAGAACTAGCTGGCAGGCAGCAGGAAGGAGGCAGACAGCGAGTCCTGGGCAGAGGGCATGAGGATGGCATGGAAAACCTGAGTCTAGGCCAGTGGTCCTATCCAGGTGTTTCCTTGGCATGTCCAGCCTGCAGGCTCATGTCCACTCTCCCCTTCATCTCTCCTCCAGTTGTTCCTGCCCGGTGGGCCATTTACTGGCCTTGAGGATCCTGTGTCCTCCCTCTCCAGCACCCCACTTCTCGTCAGCTACCAGGTGAGCTGGGCCCTTCCCCAACCCTGCCCACCCCTCCTGGGACTAGGGAGGGCCATTCACACTCAGGCACCTACTATGTGTCAGACCCTGGGCTGGCTTAGAAGCAAGGTCTGCCCATTTTACCGGTGGGAAAACTGAGGTCCTGGGAGGTACCATATTGGGGGAGGAGACAGGTGGGCTCTCTCCCCACCACCCCCGTCACTGGTCTGGCTGGTGGACCAGGCCCCTGCCTCTTGGGGGAGGCTGGCCATGCTGGGCGACAGGACTGTCCCCACTATGACGACACCGGCCTTCAGTCTCAGAGTCAGCCAGAGGAGGAAGAGGAGGCGGAGGAGGAGGAGGCAGAAGAGCTGGGCCACACGGAGATCTATGCAGACTATGTGCCATCTAAGTGTGAGTGCACGGCCTCCCCTAGCCCCTGGCATGTGGGAGGAGACCCCTGGAGGACACCCCTAGCAGGCACCACAGGTCTACACAGACCCACTGGGCCTCACGGCTCCTGCAGGGAGATGCCCAGTTCCAGGGTCCCTGAAGCAGCGAAGGTGGGCCTGTTAGGGGTGGAGGGAGGGGTGGTTCTATAATTGTGGTAATCTGAACCTTGCCCGAAACTGAGGTGGCTCAGAGGTTGCGATGGAAAGTAAGCCCACCTCCTCCCAGCCCAGCATCCCCCCTGCCCAGTCAGAGTGTTATGGGTCTGCCCCTTCTCCTTTGTGCAAAACTTTGATGGGCCCCCTTCCCCCACTCTGCTCTGCTGGCCCCCATCCCGGTCCCTCCCACATCCTGGTCCAGCCCAGCTAAGACCCTGACCACACCCCTCCAGCCAAGGTCGGGAAGCAGCATCCAGACCGTGTTGTGGAGACCAGCACACTGTCCAGCGTCCCACCACCAGACATCACCTACACCCTTGCCCTGCCTACCTCGGACAGCGGGGTCCTGTCTGCCTTGCAGCTGGAGGCCATCACCTATGCCTGCCAGGTGACTCCAGAGTCTCCCACCGACCCATTCCTAGTTGAATGGTCTCAATGCCCCACCTGACTCTGTACCCCATGGGGGGTTTTTGGTGCCCACCCAATCCATCCCATAGGGCGGGGGTGTCTTGGTGCCCACCTGACTCCATCCTGTGGGGGGGGTCCTGATCATTGCCCCACACACCTACAGCAACACGAGGTCCTGCTCCCCAGTGGGCAGCGTGCGGGCTTCCTCATCGGCGATGGTGCTGGCGTGGGCAAAGGGCGCACTGTGGCTGGCATCATCCTTGAGAACTACCTGCGGGGCCGCAAGAAGTCCCTGTGGTGAGTGTCCCCCCTGTACATGGGGTGGACGGGACCAGGGGGTGTGGGGGATAGCTGACACCCACCAGCCTGCACCCTCCAGGTTCAGTGTCTCCAACGATCTGAAGTACGATGCTGAGCGTGACCTGCGCGACATCAATGCCCCTGACATTTCGGTGCACGCGCTGAGCAAGGTGGGTGGGTGGCCCTCTCCCCCATCTCCTGGCGAGGGGTGGGTCCTGGTGACCTTGCAAACGTGCCTATACCCACCCCTCTCCCCAGATCAAGTATGGTGACAACACTACCTCAGAGGGTGTCCTGTTCGCTACCTACTCCGCCCTGATTGGGGAGAGCCAGGCTGGTGGGCAGCATCGCACTCGAATCAGGCAGATCCTAGAATGGTGTGGGGCGGCCTTTGATGGCGTGGTATCCTAGCCCACTGAGGGGTGGGAAGGAAGGAGGGGGCAGAGGGGCACCGGAGGGTGGGAGGGGGTTGGAGGGAACAGGTACAATAGAGGAGGGGACAAGGCACCAAGGGG
>NW_006291485.1:1446767-1450296 GCF_000327345.1 Myotis davidii | reverse complement strand
GAGGGAGGTGTGGCTGCAGGGGTGGGGTTCAGGGTAGGGGCCTGTGAGGAGGAGGAGCAGGGTTGAGGGGGGCGCTGGAGGGGCTCCGGGAGCCCTGGAGGCCAGGGCGTGAAGCTGGTGGGGGAGGAATTCCTGTGAGAGAACCCTGTGCCTGGGAGACTCGCCCCCAGGGGAGGCTCCCTCTCAGTGACCACTGCTGTCTGCCCCTCACCGCCTGGCTGGGCCCCCTGGTTCCAGCCCACAGGACTGACCACAGGCCCTGGGTGGTGTTTGGTAGGGGAAGGTGCCACCTGGACAGGCGTGTGGAGTGCGGACCAAGATTTGGGGGTCTGTAACTTTCCCTCCTTCGCTCTCAAAACTAGGGTACTCAGATAACTTCGTCTTCCACTCCTACAGACTAGAAGAGCAAAGAATAGGAAAGTGGCAGCAAGAGCACAGTTTAACATGTCTTCGTTAACTTTTGCAAACCCCAGCCTCCAGGCTCAGGCTCACCCCGTAAGTGGGGCACCAGGTGGGAGGCCCTCAGTTCTGGGGATTTGTGCAAACCACCCCACCCCCCCAAATTCCCCTGTACTCACAGGATCTGCCCCTGGCGTGGAGGCTGCTTCCCATGTGCCCTCTGTGCAGCCCTGGGCTGGCTTGGTGCTATGGGCATCCTGTGGTGCTCATCCTCCATCGTGCCACCTCCCCAAGTTGTCCTCTGTGTGCCATCTCATGTTGCTGTTCTCCCCACCCTAGCGGGGCAGGTTTGCTTGTCACTGTGCAGCATGCTGCTCTGTTCTGTCCTTGCTCAGCCATTTCCCTGTCACAGGGGCATTCTGGGGGTTCCCAGCTTCTATGTTATATGCAGCCCTGTGTGAGCCCATCACCCCTTCTCATTGTGTCTTGGGTCATTCAGAAGTGGGTGACCAGCTCTGGTGCTCCTGGTCCCAGTCAGAGATAAGAAGAGAGACGTGGGCCCTGTGTGTCCTTTCTGGTCACGTGGGCAAGTGTATGGATTTACTGGTTAAGTAATGCAGAACAGCTGGGTGCCCAAAGAAGAAACAAGGTTATTGGTGCATCCTGGGCACCCAGATGACACCTTGCACAGCCTCGGGGAGAGGATAGTGTAAAAAAATGTGTTCGACCCCAGGGGCTGCATGCCCAGCCCCCAAACTCACCTTTTCATTTGGATTTCACAAATCCTCTGTCCCCCCTTTACATGCACATCACATGTACATGTGCACCTGTGTAAACCTTGTTTTTAAAATAGGCTCAGTATAGGCATACTTGTCTGTAACTTTTGGTTTTCAAATTGTAAGTGAAAGTTTAGAAAGTTACAGAGGCAGTAGAAGTGAGCCAGCTGGGCTGCATAGGCTCAAGAAAGAGGTTTCAGAAGCAAAAGAAGGGCCCTCGTAGCTTAGGAGAGGGAAGGGCAAAGGTAATGTGCTGGGGGCTGGGGGAAGGTAGAGGAAGGTGGGACAGGTGAGGGCATGCTCCTGAGAGGGAGAGGGCCTGCCTGTAACTTTTTCCCCCTTAAAATATTAAGAACTTTCTACATCGTATGATAATTTGTTTCTTCAATATATATATTTTTAATATATTTTTATTGATTTCAGAGAGGAAGGGAGAGGGAGGGAGAGAGAGAGAAACATCGATGAGAGGGAATCATGATCGACTGCCTCCTGCACACGCCCTAGTGGGGATTGAGCCTGTGACCCAGGCATATGCCCTTGATCAGAATTGAACCCAGGACCCTTCAGTCCGCAGGCCGACACTCTATCCACTGAGCCCAACCAGCCAGGGCTGTTTCTTCAATATATTTTTTTTAAATGGGATTAGTGTAGATTTGTGAGAAGTCATAGAGACCCCAGCTTCCGGTGGGAAGTCATGGCCCACCTCTCTTTTCCAGGGGCTCCTGTGATTGGTGCCCGTATGTGTCAGTGTCATCTGTAAGCTCTTCAAAAGGCTGTCACACTCATTTCCGTCAGTAGTTGTGTAGGGGACGAGAGGCTGCTTCTCACTCATTCTGGTGGCTTCACACACTCCAAGGCCCCCATCTGTGGTCAGACACACATATACCCCGGGCACCTTGCGGAGCTCCCTGAACCAGGAGGGGGCAGGCTGGGATGATCACCTTCCAGAACAGCCCTTAACTCGCACCTACCAACGATCGTGTTTGATGAGTGCCACAAAGCCAAGAATGCCAGCTCCACCAAGATGGGCAAGGCCGTGCTGGACCTGCAGAACAAGCTGCCCCTGGCCAGGGTGGTCTACGCCAGTGCCACAGGTGAGAGGGCAGCTTCCAGGGGCAAGGAGGAAGCCTGATCACGTACACACTCAGTGCTGTCTGGCCTGGTGTAGCCATAGTGGGGGTATCACAAGTGCCATCCACACATTGACCTCGAAGCCGGGCCCAAAGGTCGAGCTCACTCTCCCTGGGCCAGTGGTAACGTCCACATCTTCGTGGATGCCAACCCCTATCAGGGACTCCCCTCTGCCAACTGGCTCCAGCTCCTTGGCTGTGGGTGCTTTCTTGGGACCTTCAGGTCCCTGTACCTGGTCCTTGGGTCATTTCCGGTGCCATGTCCCTAATCTCCCCCCAAACCTTGCTGGGTTGGAGGAGCTGATGGTGACTCCCACCTCCAACTCCCCAGGTGCCTCTGAACCCCGAAACATGATCTACATGAGCCGCCTGGGCATCTGGGGTGAGGGTACACCCTTCCGGACCTTTGAGGACTTTCTGCACGCCATTGAGAAGAGGTGAGTGCCCCTCCCTGCCTGTGTCAGGGGCAGCTAAGAGGCCCACAAGGGGGCTCATCACATGCAGAGACCTGGCATCAGTGTGCCCAGTCCACATCCGGGCCCACACTCCTCCAGCAACCAGAGTGAACTTAAAACACAAATCCTGCCCTTTCTCTGTCTATACTTTCCATCGTTCTAGGAGAAAGGGCCCCTCCCTGCTTTTCCCGCAAACCCTCCCCCCCAACCCCTCCTCAGCCCAGGAGGGTCAGGCAGATGGGAGCAAAGGGCCTTTGCACCTGCTGCCTGCATTCCCTCTGTGCACCTGTCCCTTCCTTGCCCTCCAGGGCTCAGCTCCAGGCGTCAGCCCTTCCACAGAACAGCTCCACCACTTGATGGGACTCAGCATGTGGTCAGGCAGGTCCCTGCCAATGCTCAGGCAACCTTGTCTCCATCCACAGGGGCGTGGGTGCCATGGAGATCGTGGCCATGGACATGAAGGTCAGTGGCATGTACATTGCTCGCCAGCTCAGCTTCAGTGGTGTTACTTTTCGAATTGAGGAGATCCCGCTGGACCCAACCTTCGAGCGGGTCTATAACCGTGCAGCCCTATTGGTGAGCAGGGTGCCCAGGGGTCTCTAACTGCATGGACACACATTCATTTCCTCTTGGAATTACATCCCTGTCACCTTCAGCATCTGTCTTTAAAAACACTACAGTGATTTGTCAGGTTACAGAAAGGAGGAAGCAGCCAGCCCTCCTGTCAAGGTCTGTGGCTGGAGCCTAGCGACTCAGTCTGTTCAAGGCG
>NW_006291485.1:1435224-1446665 GCF_000327345.1 Myotis davidii | reverse complement strand
GCGACTCAGTCTGTTCAAGGCGGGGATTCTTTTTTTTTTTTTTTTTTTTTTAAATATATTTTATTGATTTTTTACAGAGAGGAAGGGAGAGGGAGAGATAGAAACATGGATGAGAGAGAAACATCGATCAGCCGCCTCTTGCACATCTCCTACTGGGGATGTGCCTGCAACCCAGGTACATGCCCTTGACCGGAATCGAACCTGCGACCTTTCAGTCCGCAGGCCGACGCTCTATCCACTGAGCCAAACCGGTTTCGGCAAGGCGGGGATTCTTATGTGACTGTGGTGATGTGGGCACGCAGCAGGGCCTCACCAACCTCCCCATGATGTCATGAGTACTCTCTAAGCTGTTTCCAGTGTCCACATCTCTGTACACTGTGGCCTGGCCCTCATCTTCATCTTCTCCATGTGTGGAGGGTTCCTGTGTCCTCCCTGTCAGAACACACCTACATGAGACAACCCTGGACATTGGCTCTGCCTGTGCTGTATCCTTACCTCCAACCAAGACAGGGTCTCCCCGTCAGCACTGCTGACACCAGAACCAGGTCATCCTATGTGGGCGTCCGTCCTGGGTGCTGAGCAGCAAGACTGGCTCCCACCCCCTTGATGCCAGGAGAACCCCCAGCTCCCAGTCATGACAACTACAGATGTCGCAGACATGGCCCAGTGTCCTGGGAGCAGGATCACTGATAACTGCCGCAAGAGTCACCACAGATGCCCTTTCCCTTTGTGAAATCATGGCCCACAGGCGGAACCACATGTTTTGGTTTTTTAACATTTCTGACTGTTCAGGTATCTGCAGAGCCTTTGTGTTGCTCTGCACACAAGCCTCCCCCACCCTGGCCCCACATTCCAGCAGGGTGGGGCCTAGGGGACAGTTGGACAGTAGTGAGTTGGGCCGCGTGTGGTGTGTCGTTGCAGTGGGCCGAGGCCCTGAGCGTGTTCCAGCAGGCAGCTGACTGGATTGGCCTGGAGTCCCGCAAGTCCCTGTGGGGTCAGTTCTGGTCGGCCCACCAGCGCTTCTTCAAGTATCTGTGCATTGCCGCCAAGGTGCGCCGGCTGGTGGAGCTGGCCCGGGAGGAACTGGCCCAGGACAAGGTGAGTGGGTGGCAGTGGTAGCTGGGCCTCATGGCTGCACCCCAGACGCCTACACTGGTGCCTGAGGGAGTGAGTTGGTGGAACAGGCACCAATATCCATCTCACAATTGCAGGCAAGCCCTAATGTAGCTGGACTGAGTCTAGGAGGACAAGGGTGAGCAGAGGTCCGAAAGGTTCTGGTCCCACCTGACCCCAGCTCCCTGCAGCAGCGGGCAGGAGTGGCCTTGCCCTGGGCTCTCCATGTCCAGAACGGGCAGATCCCCAGAAGAAACAAGACACACAGTAATGAGGGAGTTTGGAGAGCTGAGGTCAGATGTTAGCTTCAATGCAGAGTTCCTTCATGGGTCTGGGTGTGTGAGGCCCTGGCAGCCAACGGCACCCAAAGGGAGGAAGGAAGGAAGGAGAAACTAAGGCAGGCTGGGTTTCTGACTTCAGGGGCTTCCCTCTGGCCTCCTGGGGCCATGCTCCAGAGCTATGGGTGGGGGTTCCAAATGGGCTCACCCCCACCTCATCCCCCACAGTGCGTGGTCATTGGGCTGCAGTCCACAGGCGAGGCACGGACGCGGGAGGTGCTGGATGAAAGAGATGGGCAGCTTGACTGCTTCGTCTCAGCCGCCGAGTGAGTGATGCAAGCGGGGTGGGCAGGGTGGCCACACCAGGGAATCCCTCACTCTGTGGCTCGCTGGGCCTCCCCACCAGTGACCTGTGGCCTGGCCCTGCCCCATGACTTCACTTGCTGATCCCTGTCCTTACACCTCAGGCGCAGCTTAGCTTTAAAGCCACAAGGGTTAACTGTGGTGACTTGGGGATCAGAGGGTGGAGGGTCCCAAGATTTCAGAATGAAGCTTCTAAGAGCCTGTCCCCCATGTGGGGATAGTGCTGTTTTAAGAAGGACTCCTCAAAATTTAGGGAGTGGCCTTCAGGGTCCCCAAAACCCCAAGCCTCTCTTCCCAGCCCATAGTAATCATGGGTTTCAATGTGCCCCCCCCCCCATTCTGGCTTATCCCCATGGCCCAGCATTGCCTCCTTTCTCCAGGAGCCCCCAGCCCCACATACTCAGCCCACCTACCCTGATCTTGGGAGTTACCAGATGTGTCCACCCCCTTGTCCCTCAGAGGTAGTCAGCTCCACCCAGACCCCCAGCCCTACACCCTGTCCATCGCAGCAAAACTGCCCCTTGAGACTCTGCCCCACTGTCCTCTGGACCTAATCGCACTCGGCGGACAGGACAGCATCCTCTTCTTCGTAGTGAGAATAAACTCTGCTTCTCACTTTCAGGGGCGTCTTCCTGTCACTAATTCAGAAGCACTTTCCTTCAACCAAAAGAAAGCGAGACAGAGGGGCCGGCAGTAAGAGAAAACGTAAGCACTCACCTGCCTGCAGCTTTGGCTTGTGGCCCTCCTGGGCCTCCCTCCCATCTTTCCTGCTGCCTCTCTCCAGCCCCTCCTTTCTGAGCATCATCCCAGGTCAGCTGGTCACTCTTGCTGCTCCCTCTGCTGCACAAGGTGCCCTTCCCCAGCATCCACCTGCAAAGGTGGGCTAGGGAGGCGTGAACTCACAGGCATCCTGGAAGGAGGGCATCCAGGGGGCAGTAAGAAGGGTGCCCCGACCGCAGGTTCCCAAGACGAACTGGTGGGGGCAACTTCTGGCCACACTGCCTGCTCATGTGTTGCCATGTGCTGGACCCCAGGCCAGACCCTCACAGGATGGAGAAGCAGGGCTGGGCCAAGGTGACCCCTGGCTCCTCCCCTTCAGGGCGGCCGAGGGGCCGTGGGGCCAAGGCGTGCAGGCCAGCATATGAGGCAGCGGGTGTGATCCGAATCAGCGACGACAGCAGTACCGAGTCGGATGCTGGCCTGGACAGTGACTTCCACTCCTCCCCCGAATCCCTGGTGGACGATGACGTGGTCATCGTGGATGCCATTGGGCTTCCTGCCGACGACCGCGGTGAGGCCTGACCCACATTTCCCTTCTTTACTTACGGGGAATAGGTCCAGAGAAAGGAAGTCAGCACCCCTCAGCTGGTCAGCAACAAAGCTGGCTTCATACAGTCGGGTTAGGGAGAATGTTGGGGCCCCCCACCTACCCTGTACCTGGCTGTCCCCAAGGCTGGCGGGGACCACTCTTGAGTAGGCTGAGTCCTGTGAGTGGGGTTGTGGGCAGGTCACCTAGCTGGTCCCTCCTGACTCTGTGGCCCCACAGGCCCTCTGTGCCCCCCACAGCGGGACCCCCATGGCCCCGGCATCCTAGAGCAGGTGGAGCGGCTGAAGCAGGACCTGCTAGCCAAGGTGCAGGTGCTGGGCCGGGAACTGCCAGTCAACACCCTGGATGAGCTCATCGACCAACTAGGGGGCCCTGAGCATGTGGCGGAGGTGAGCTCTGGGGCCCCCCACCCAAACGGAGGCTTTGGTGCCCCCTGGTGGCCACTCCAGGTCCCTGCCAACACTGTGAGATGGGGGGTCCAGCATTGGGTAGGGGGGCAGAAAGTGCCTATCTCCCATGACACCTTGTGTGCCCCTGGGCCTGTTGGTTCTGGGTGCAGCCCTCAGGCCCCAGGCTGGACCCCCACCCCCAGTTTTCCCTGCATGTCCTCCCTTCCCACCCACACTATGCTCTTTCCTGGGCTATGCCTCTGGTGCCACCTCATATCCTTTGCAGCCCCAGGTGGTTGGTCTCGGGGCAGAGACCATGTTCTGACCCCTCCCCTCACACACAGCCTGTTCCTTGCCCTTGTCCCTGCCCTGCCACAGATGACCGGTAGGAAGGGCCGTGTGGTGTCCAGGTCTGACGGGACTGTTGCCTTCGAGTCTCGGGCAGAGCAGGGCCTCTCCATCGACCATGTGAATCTCAGGGAAAAGGAGCGCTTCATGAAAGGGGAAAAGGTGAGGGGGCACGGGGGCAGGGTACCCCTGTGTGCCAGTGCACATGGGCAGGGAGGAAAAGCTTAAGAGAGGCCCCGGACAGGGGAGGCGCAGGGGTCTTGAGTCCTAAGGGGCTACCTCTGGACCACTAACCCCCCCATCCCTGTTATGGCGTGTGCATGCGAGTGTGCATGTGTGCCTGAGTCGGGGGGCAGGGAGGGGGACACAGATCTCCCTGACTGTCCTGTCTTCGGTCCGGGTGGAAGCCGCCTGAGGAAACAGGGAAAGTGGGCATCAGTGGGGCAGCCACTTGCTCCAGGAGTGACCCAGGGATGGTCCACACTCCATTCTAAGCCCATGTGGCCAACCCCTGCCCCCAGATGGAAGGTACCTCAACTTGCTGTGTGGGTCACCCTAAAAACATCAGGGTGACCCAGGGCATAGGTACGTGGGAGAGTAAGAGAAGACCGCCAACCAGACCCATACGCATTCCCCCAGCTCGTGGCCATCATCTCAGAGGCCTCCAGTTCTGGAGTCTCCCTCCAAGCTGACCGTCGGGTCCAGAACCAGCGGCGCCGGGTCCACATGACACTTGAGCTGCCCTGGAGTGCAGACCGTGCCATCCAGCAGTTTGGTGAGCCCTGCCCCTCCCCCGGATACCTGGCTCTTCCCTGTCCCTGCCCCAAGCCTGCCCTAGCCTTGGTCCTGCCTCACTGGGGCAGCCCCTGAGAGCCCCCTCTGTCTCCAGGCCGAACCCATCGATCCAACCAGGTCTCTGCACCAGAATACATCTTCCTCATCTCAGAGCTGGCTGGGGAGCGCAGGTTCGCCTCCATTGTCGCCAAGCGACTAGAGAGCCTGGTGAGTGGTTGAGCTGGACCAGGATGAGCTGGGCGAGGGCTGGTCAGGGGGGTTGTTGAGGGAGCTCCCTGAGGAGGGGAGTGGAGAAGGGTGTGACAGCTCCCCATCCCTGGCAGGGGGCTCTGACACACGGGGATCGCCGCGCCACTGAGTCCCGAGACCTGAGCAAGTACAACTTTGAGAACAAGGTACCAGGGCGGTTGGGTGCTTGGAGAGGAGGGGTTTCTGGATACCCAAGCCCAACCTCTGATCTGGCCTCTCTGCTCAGTATGGTGCCCGGGCTCTCAGCTGCGTCCTCAACACCATCCTGAGCCAGATGGAGAACAAGGTGCCCCTGCCCCAGGGCTACCCAGGAGGGGACGCTGCCTTCTTCCGGGGTGAGCTGGGGATGTGGCACATGGGGGGTGTCACTGAGCACCAGTGTGGGGCACTGGGACTGGTAAACTGAATTTGTGTCCAAATAACCCTCTGACACATACCAAAGGGACACTAGTGGCAGAGGGACCTGGGGCGGGCTTGGGGCAAGAGGCACGTGTGAAAGCCCTCCCTTTCTGCAGACATGAAGCAGGGCCTGCTATCGGTTGGCATCGGTGGGCGGGAGTCCAGGACCGGCTGCCTAGATGTGGAGAAAGGTGAGTCCCCCTCACCTTCCAGTGGGCTGGGTAGGGAGTGGGTGGAGTTGACGCAGCCTGAGGCCCTCCTGCCCCCACAGACTGCTCCATCACCAAGTTCCTCAACCGCATCCTGGGACTGGAGGTGCACAAGCAGAACGCACTGTTCCAGTACTTCTCTGACACCTTCGACCACCTCATTGAGGTCGACAAGAAGGAGGGAAAATACGACATGGGCATCCTGGGTGAGTGCCACCAAGGGAGAGGGAAGGGCCTAAAGGAACCGACAGCCAGCACCCACACACCAGGCCCTCACCAAGAACACCAAGGGCCAAGGGAGCCTTGTACCAATAAAGCTTTTATTCATAAATTTTACAGCGAGCATAGACCCCTACTTTACTTAACTGCCCCCAGGACAGCTGTGTGGAGAGGGTCCTGAGGGGTTCATTGTCTGTTGGGCCAGGCTTACTCTGCTGGGGAACCTCTCCCTCTGCGGGGCACCTGAGAACTTGGGGTTGATGCCCCCCCCAAAGCCCAGAACTAGAGCCAGCTGAGCAGCACCAGGCACCTGCCCTCCAGGTGGCACCCGTCTCACCTGGTGTCCTCTCCCCAGACCTGGCTCCGGGCATCGAGGAGATCTACGAGGAGAGCCAGCAGGTGTTCCTGGCCCCCGGCCACCCGCAGGACGGGCAGGTGATCTTCTACAAGGTGAGCGGACACCGGCCTCCCCTGACCCCGGCCTCATGCCCCCACCCCCATCCTTAACACCCACATGCCGTGGCAGATCACTGTGGACCGTGGCCTGAAGTGGGAGGAGGCATACACCAGATCACTGGAGCTGACAGGCCCCCATGATGGCTTCTATCTCTCCTATAAGGTGGGCAGACCTGGGGGCAGGACCCCAGGCTTAGGGAAATGGGGACAGTGCTGGCAGCGGGGTACAGCAGATGGGGGGGGGGGTCCAGCTTCCAGCCTCATCCCCTCCAGCACACCCACCACGGGAACCCCCACCTGGGTTGTGTCCCTGTCTGCCCCAACCTCACAAGACCCCCTGCCCAGGCTCGTGGCAACAAACCGAGCTGCCTCCTGGCTGAGCAGAACCGCAGCAATCTCTTCACCGTGTACAAGCCCAACATCGGCCGGCAGAGTCAGCTGGAGACCATCGACAGCCTGTGCCGGAAGTTCTACCGGGTAGGGATGGGGGCGGGGAGGAGGCAGGCAGAGAGGCCCCCAGGATGCTCATGTCCCAGGCTTATGTCTCCCTATTATGTGACCCTTTCCTGCTGGGGCTTCTGCAGCCCCAGGCCTGCCCTCCCTGCCCAGCCCAGCCGGCCACCAGGAGAGGGCTGCCAAATTTGAGATGAGCCGTCCCGGGGCACTGCAGGCTTCAGTCTCCCCGATTGTGCACTAGAAGTGTGGACGGATCTCTCATTCAGGGTCTCACATGACTGTGTTCCCCTAGGTGACGGCGGAGGAGGCCAGGGAGCTCTGGGAGAATAACTACACCTTGTCGCTGAAGCACTGCAGCCACACTTCGTGGTGAGGGCCCGGGTTGGACTGAGTGGGTGAGGGGCACACTGCATTAGACAGTCCTGCTCCATTTCTCTGGGCAGCTCTACTAGGGATGGTCCCACACACCACACAGGGTACGGGGCCCTTTGGGCATCTGGGACATCCCAGGACCCTCAAGAGGTGGCACAGAGATGAGCTGAGCTAGAATGGGGGAGGAACCTGCAGGTCATCATGGGTAGGTGTGGGGCACTGAGTGTCTGAGCCGCCCTGCCTGCCTGCCACGCAGGAACCGGCAATGCCGGCTGGTGCAGGAAGGCAAGGACTGTGTGCAGGGCCTGAGGCTGCGGCACCACTACATGCTGTGCGGGGCACTGTTGCGCGTGTGGGGCCGCATCGCTGCTGTCATGGCTGATGTCACCAGCAGCAGCTACCTGCAGATTGTTCGCCTCAAGACCAAGGACAAGAAGAAGCAAGTTGGTGAGTGGGTGGGTGTGCCAGTGGAAAGGGGGTTATAGGGATCGGTGGGCTCTGCACCCGAGGCCCTGACCTGCCACCCCATACACCCTGCAGGCATCAAGATCCCTGAGGGCTGCGTGTCCCGTGTGCTACAGGAGCTACAACACATGGACGCAGACGTGAAGCGCAAGAGAGCGCATGGCCAGGGCTTCCCTGTGCCATCACCTGCCCTGTGCCCACTTGCACTGCCCTGTGGTCCTGGAGAGGTCCTGGACCTCACATACAGCCCACCAGCCCAGGTCTTCCCACCGCCCTCATCCTTCACCTTTCCACTGTCCCAGGACCCTGCGCCCACTCTGCTACTGGGTACCCCTGATGCCTCAGCTGACCCTGCTACCCTCGTGCACCAGGGCTGCGACATCAACTTCAAGGAGGTGCTAGAGGACATGCTGCGTTCCCTCAATGCTGTGCCGCCCCCAGAGCCCCCTGGCCCCCTGGGTGGCGGTGCAGGGGTGCCAGGGGGTGGGGGGGGCCCCGAGCGGCAGAGCGTCATCCAGTTCAGCCCCCCTTTTCCCAATTCTTAGGCCTGGGCTGTGCCCCCAGCCAGGTGTTCTTTCTGGATGAAACTTATCTGTAATACACCAGGCCTACACAGATAAGGTCTTGTACCAAAGTGGGTGGTGAGCAGGGCTCAGTCCCCCTGCCAACTACTGAAAGGAAGGGGGGCTAGGGTGCCCCTCATCCAGCTAACCAAGGCCTCCACTGTAGTGCCTTCCTGGTCGGTGCCTGGGCAGATCGAGATGCTGCCACTCTGCCCAGGGCGGCAGCAGGTGTGTATGTCCCACTCAGGGCTCAGGCAGGGCCTGGGGTGGAGCTGTCCTCTTTGTGCCTCTCCTATCCTGCCCTCCAGCCCACCTTTTCAGGCCTAGAAATGCCAGAACCCCTGAAATACACAAAACTGGGTGGCCCCTAGAGCTGGAAACTCAGGAAACCCCCAGTTCTCAGGGCCTTGTCTCTGGGAGGTTGTGTGAGGCAGACCCCCCATTAATATATGCAATTCCCCCTCTACCTGCTCTCTGCTCCCTAAATTATTGCCCAGCTGCCTCTTCCAGACCTCAGAATCTGCCTGTGGAGCTGGAGGGAGGGGTGGGCGGCCCCTGGTTTCTATGTGTATTTATAATTCAGTGTATATATGTAAAAATATCTTTTTTAAAATATATGTGCCTTTTCACTACTTCCTAGGCTGTCTGCTCCTCTGGCCCGCAAGGGCAGTAAGGAGGGAAGGTGGGGGTGGGGAGGTGCCTGCTCCCATTTTGGGCAATGAGGTCAGGGATGGCTACCATCTGCGGGGCATAGGGGAATGTGTATGAAACTGGCCCACTCTTTGCCCAGACACTCCTCCCTAGGCCATTGCTTTCAGTCACAAGGGCTCATCCCACTCACTGGCCTTGTGGCTGAGCCAGGCAGGAGAAATACATCCACCCACTGGGGGCATTGCCCACTGTGGTCCTGGCACCAGCATAAGTCAGCTGCCTCTGGACCGGCTGAGCCAGGCTCGTGATATCTTGGAACAGACCCTGCCTCCTGCCCACTAGAGATATGGGACCCTCATGGTGGTGAGGCTCCCTCCCCCCAGTGTGCAGGGCTTTGGCCTCAGTTTTCTCCCAGGGTTTCCTTCCAAGCAGGCAGGGAAGCCCAGAGGCAGGAGAGCTCAGGAGCTGGGTCTGGTCTTGAAGGCAGGAATGGACACCAGGCCCCTCCTTAGAGCTGTGGGGACCACATCAAGCCTCTGGTCCAGGGGCAGGGGACTGCCCCCAGCCAAGAAGCTGGCAAAACCCACCTCCTCCTGCAGGTGCCCACCCCCTACTTCGGGCTTTCCCTGAGGCTACTGGAAGGTGGGGGCCCACTTTCCAGCAATACCACTCCCCAACAGCTGGCCTCAAATTATTCCCCATCCTCTTAGGGAAGACTGTGGACTCCTCCTCCCCGATTACACCAAATGAGAACCATGCGCAGGCTTGGGTGCCCTGGTTCAGGGTCCATACAATGAGGCCAGTCGATTGAGCAGGCCCTGCCCAGCATGGCTCTGAGCCAGGAGCAGCTCTCCGATGCTGGGCTCCAAGTGCCTGCCTCTCTCACCCTTCCCACCTTGGCCCACTTGGGAAGACCACTGCCCTGGGCAAGTCCCGAACAAAGGCCTCAGATCATGGCTCAGGGCCAGGAATAGTACCAGTTAAGAAGAATTATCAGCTCTGCCAGTGCCTAAGGGGTGGGGCTGTCAAGATTAGAATCAGGGCTGCAGGGTGAATTGCAGGCATCTGAACCTCAAGGGAACTCCACCCCCATGACCACCCAGGGAGGCAGAAACACCCAGCAAGCCAATTTGTATGTTTTATTCCCACAAGGCAGCCAGGGGTGGGGGTGCAGAGCTGCGAGCCAGGCCAGGCCGAGGGGCCTTCCTCCGGCAGAGGAACATGCCGGGTTCTCGGGTCTGCCCCACCAGCAGGCTGGTTTTTAGACAGACTGTCATGAGTGCCGGGTGGAAGGCTCCGAGGGGCGCAGGCGGTGGGCTCAGATGTGGGGGTGCACACTTGTGGAGCTAAAGGTAGCAGGGCAGGTCCTTCTCTATGACCTGTGGGAGAGGCAGGGTCAGAACATCTCTTCCCAAGGCACCACCCCAGCAGGCTCCCTGGAAAGGCACCTACCTGGGGCTCTTCCATGGGACCATACCGCTTCACCACACAACCATTCTTGTCAATGAGGAACTGCCGAGACATGGGGTGTTAGCAGAAGAGTCCGCTGGGGGCCCCTGCAAGAGGGCTGGGGGCAAGCAAGCAGCCCCCACCTGCTGCCCCATTAGGGCCAGGCCTAGGGCCTCTTGGGATGGGGGCACTGAGCTGGCCTTGGACACAGTCCTGGCCTATTCTATCCCCCCAAAACCTTCCTTACCTTGGTGAAGTTCCATTTGATGGCACTAAAAAAAAAGCAAGAATTCATGAGGAAACCCCATGGCAACTACAGCGCCCCCCTCGGCCCCTGGGGAACATCCTGCCCTGCCCTCTCCTCCCCCACTTACTTTCCCAGGATGCCCCTCCCCTTGGGATGGGTTTTCATCCACTTCCACAGAGGGTGGGCATCATCTCCGTTCACACAGATCTTGCTATACATATCGAATTTGACATTATAGCCGGCAGCGAACTCTTTGATCTCGGCATTAGTCCCTGGCTCCTGTGGCAAACAAAGGAAGGTACTGGGGTCAGTGGGGGGGCGGGGGGAGCGTGTACCCCATTTTAGTCCTCCCACGGGCAGACCTTCTCCCCACGCCCTCACAACAGGGACACTGGGGCCACGCACCTGCCTCCCGAACTGGTTGCAAGGGAAAGCCAGGATCCGTAAACCGCACTCAGCATATCGGGCGTGCAGGTCGACAAGCTGAGTGTAGTTTACGTCTGTTTTGCCTCATTGCGAGGCCACGTTGGTGACGATGCACACGAAGCCCCTGGAGGTGGGATGGGGTGGTCAGAGTTGCTGACCCTCCCTCTGCCTCCCCCACCAGGCAGGCAGGTACCCACCGGTACTTGTCCAGGTTAACCATGCGCCCGTCGATGTCCTTGGCTGAGAACTCGTGCATTGACTGAGCACAGCGCCAGTCGTCACGGGAGGCGCACTGCAAGACAGACACGGGAGCGGCTGAGCGGATGGGGGGACCTCGAGGCCCGAAGACCCCGGCCCACTCGTCCAGCCATGTCCCCACCGCAGGAGATCCCGGATGGATCCCTGCTGAGACAGACGGGGCGGGGGGCACCTCAAAGGTGCATGCAACGTTCGCGGGGCGCATTTAACTGCAGACACCGAGGCCCAGGGAGGATTGATGATCCCACCAGGTGCCCCAGCGGGCGGGGGACACCGCCAGCATTTGTGGGGGCCCCGCGCGCACCGGATCCTGATACTCGGCACAACAGCCACTCTTCCAGGCCGCGGGCTGTACCTGCCCCCTACACTCGGGACAAAGCTCCTTCCGCTGGGGGCGCCTCCTCCTGCG
>NW_006291485.1:1434861-1435076 GCF_000327345.1 Myotis davidii | reverse complement strand
TCTGGGGGCCAGTGGTCAAGGAGCCCCCAGCTGTCCCGACGCAGCAGCCCCTGCACGGCCCGAGGGTCCCGACCGCTCAACCCTTCACATCTAGCCAAGACCCCCAGCCATGACCCTGTCTGTACCCCAGCCCGCGCGCTACCCACTGTCCCGACGGCCGCCCGCCTGCGTCCGTCCAGCGAGTTCCCACCAGGTCACCATATGGCCCTGCGCGC
>NW_006291485.1:1434097-1434660 GCF_000327345.1 Myotis davidii | reverse complement strand
CCCGCCTGGCCCCCCATCCTGCAGCCACGCCCACCAGCGCCCTCATTGGTCAGCCGCTAGGGCGCTGTGACGCGTGACAGCGACAGCCATTGGGAGGCTGGGGTGAGGGGTGTGTGTGGGCGGGGCCTGAGCGGGCTGCGGTTTTGTTGTTGTCTGTGACTGCGCATGCTCGCTCGCGGGTGGGCGGCCGCCTCCACGCAGGCGGCTCGTTGGTGGCCCGTTAACAGTTACCCGGTAGTTGACCACAGCGCCGCGGGGTGCCACACCACTTGAGGAACTACTGGAAACCCGAAGGGAGGGGTTTTGAACTTGCAGAAAAATCGCTCCAGCTCATTTGAAACTGGGGGTTTTGTTTTTAATGTCAATAAAACCAAACTGGGGTCCAGACACCCGTTATCTTGGGACTGCGGGAGGCGCCTCGGCCCCATCTGGGCGCCCAGCGAGGGCCTGGGATCATGTAGAGGCGGGTGTCCCGGCCAGAGTCGACCACTGCTGCAGTGTCAGGCAGCGAGGGGCGGGGAGCATCACGGTCCTTTAGCCACTTACATAAGTCACACCTGAGC
>NW_006291485.1:1396355-1433993 GCF_000327345.1 Myotis davidii | reverse complement strand
TCATTAAAACAGGCTCCGTGGGATCCCGCCCCCGGGAGAACACGCGGGGGATGCCCAGGTGTGTGCTTGCAAGGAAAACAACCCCAGAGCGACGCCTCCACTTCTAACATTACAGGCGGTGTGTGCACAGCTCACAGCACGGGAGGCCCCCACCTCTGGGCTCAGGCACTTGGCCACAAGGGCAGAAAAATGACCCACCTCATTCTTGGGACCTGAGTCATGGAATTCCACAGCAGGCCTGGCTCCCCATCCCCCGGCCATGACTGGAGCTTGACCCTGGGACTGCAGAGTGGTTGCAGCATTTTTGTGCTTTGTCAATTTCGTATCCCTTTGTTGGGCCCTCCCATGATCATTTCTGCAGAATCCAGGGCAGGGGGCAGGATTCTTGGGGCTGGGTTCATTTGGGAGAACCATTGAGCCCCCTCGCTCTGCCCCTGACCCAGGCCTGTCAGAGGGTAGAGCAGGGAGCTCCCGGGTGGAGTTGGGAGGTAAGTCAGTAGAGAGAGAATGTTCCCCTGCCCTCTGCCGGGTTGCTACGCGCCCCTTCTTGCACAATGGTCTTCATCGTGGCTTCTTCCCTCCAGCCGGGCCTCCATAGTTCTGGGAGTCACCCCAGGGGGTGGGGGCATTGTTTCAGCTGAGCCTCCTCAGTTCCTCCCCTTGGCAGCACTGGGTAGCCCAGACAGTCTGTCCTTAGGAAGATGCAGCTGTTTCCACTTTTGTTTAAGTTGGGATCCATTGTTATTTGCTGTTACCCATTTCAGAGCTGCCAGAAAAACAGCACAGGGTGAGGCCCCCAGGGAGTACACCAAGGGTAAGAGATGGAGGGTGGGGGCTTCACCCCATTCCTGACTTCCTCCCAGATACATATGCGATAAGAACTGGTGGGGACAAGCCTGTGGGCCCAGCTGCCCTGTGGGGAAAGTGCACCCCAGGCTCTGGGCGGGGGGGGTGCCTTTGATGTTTCACAGCGTTTGCCAAAGGGACCCCATTTTACAGATGGAATTCATGGGGTCTTGGGGCAGTCTCAGGCTTCAGAGAGGCTCCCCTGTGGCGGCTGAAGTCCCTCAGTAAGGAAGGTGAGTTGCCCACTGGCCAGAGGCCTTTCCAGGGTGGCAACCAGTTCCAGGAAGGACTCAATCCCCAGTGTGGGTCATGCAGAAGGCGGCCAGTCAATGATTCTCTCTCTTCGTTGATGTTTCTACCTCTCTCCCCTCTCTCTTCCTCTCTGAAATCAATTTAAAAATTTTATATAAAAAAGAAACCCTGCCAAAACCGGTTTGGCTCAGTGGATAGAGCGTCGGCCTGCGGACTGAAGGGTCCCAGGTTCGATTCCGGTCAAGGGCATGTACCTGGGTTGCGGGCACATCCCCAGTGGGGGATGTACAGGAGGCGGCTGATCAATGTTTCTCTCTCATCGATGTTTCTGACTATCTCTCTCCCTTCCTCTCTGTAAAAAATCAATAAAATATATTAAAAAAAAAAAAAGAAACCCTGTCCCCATTAGCAGTCACTCCCCATTATCATTAACAATCATTAACCCACGCGCTGTCTGTGGATTTGCCTGTGTATGGTAAATGAGAACATGGGCCCCTCCCCCTTCACTGATAGTGAAGGCTATCAGTCAGCGGACTGTGAGACCTTGTGTTATAGGCACCGCTCACAGAAGACCAGAGTGGTCTTATCCAACAGCACCTTGAGACAGGAGAGAGCTGTCCCACCCTGGTTCTTGTCTTCTCATATAAATGAATTTAAATGAGAGACCCTGATTGTGTTGTGATAAAACCAATGTATTAAGGTAATCAAATTTATTAAAGAAGCAAGGCAGCCCTAACTGGTTTGGCTCAGTGAATAGAGCAGCGGTTCTCAACCTGTGGGTCACGACCCCTTTGGCGGTCGAACGACCCTTTCACAGGGGTCGCCTAAGACCATCCTGCATATCAGATATTTACAATTCATAACAGTAGCAACATTACAGTTATGAAGTAGCAACGAAAATAATTTTATGGTTGGGTCACAACATGAGGAACTGTATTTGAAGGGTCCCAGGTTCGATTCTGGTCAAGGACATGTACGTTGGTTTCCAGCACATCCCCAGTAGGGGGTGTGCAGGAGGCAGCTGAAGGATGTTTCTCTCTCATCAATGTTTCTAACTCTCTATCCGTCTCCCTTCCTCTCTGTAAAAAATCAATAAATTTTTTTTTTTTTTTTAAAAAGCAAGGCAAGCAAATCTATCACCCGGCATAACATGCACAAATGGGCTCTCAACTAATCTGAAGAGCAAGTTGGTTGGGGGTTTGAGGCATTATATATCCTCTTGTCTATAGGTTTAAAAACTGCTCTGCTGAGCCTGGCTGGTGTGGCTCAGTTGGTTGAGCACTGTCCTATGCACCAAAAGGTGGTTCAAATCCCAATAGTAAGTCACCCGGGTTGTTGTGGGTTGAGAACCGCTGGCTAGGGCGTTAAAAAACAAAACTGCCCTTTTTCCTTTTCTCTTCCTCAAACAGCTGATTCCTTTGTTTAGTGGGTGAGAAAGACTTCCTCATCTCTCCCCCTTTCCTGCATTCTCTCGTTGGGGAGGCTTTTAACCATTTCTCTCCTGTCCTTGGCTGGGGAAGATAATGGCTTGTTATTTGCAAGCTGGCTGCAGATTGCCCACACTGTTTGGCCTTGTTTTAACTTTCTTGTCTCAGTTTCCCTATTCCTCTTGCCATGGAATTTTCCCAGCTTTTCACTGCCCTGTAACACTTGTGAGCCTGGCCAGCTCCTCAATCAAGAACACATTGTTTTGGTCTCACACAGCCGTTTACACATTCCCCTCCTCCTGCCTGTCCTGTTTTTCTCTGTTTTCTGTCCTCTATAAAAACCTTGTATTTGGAAAGTCTGGGTGTCATGCAAAACAATAGCACCAGGGCCCCACCCCACCCCACCCCTGTTCAGCCAGGCCTCAGGCCAGATGGGGCTTCGTGGTTCAACTTCACCGGTAGCAGCCTAGAAGTCCTAATAAACCTATGTTTTTCACAGCTAGTCTTCTGGGTTATTTCTTTGGAATCCGAAAACAATATGCTGAAGTTTTCTGGGACATCACACTTTGTATAACAGCTTGTTCTGGACATCTATACATATAAAACACAAATATGCAAATAGACGGAACAGCAAAACAACCAAACAACTGGTCGCTATGACATGCAATGACCACCAGGGGACGCGCATGGAACATGGCGAGCGTCAGCAGTGGCAGGATGGTGGAGCAGGTGAGTGGGGGCGCCAGACCAAGGTGGGGCGCCAGTCACTGTCATGGGGCGAGCCTCTAGTAGATACTGAAAATTCTTTGCTCCTGTGCGCCATGGTCACGCCCGGCACTCACATCTACGCCAGCACCAGCCCCAATTACCCCTCAGGGCTTCTCCACCTCCCCCTGCTCCTGAGGGGCAATAAGGACCAGCAGCTGCCTCTCACACCCACTGCCAGCAACGGCCCCGTTCGCACCTGCTGCCGGCACTGGGGCCGCCACTTGCACCCACTGCTGGAGTGTGGCACTGGTCCCAACTGCTCAGTACCAGTCAGCGGGTGCGAGCAGTGGCTGCCAGCCCCTATCACCCCTGAAGGCTTCTCCATCTCCCCCTGCTCCTGAGGGGTGACTGGGGCAGCAGCCGCTGCTCACACCCACTGCTGGCTCCGGCCCCAATGGCTCCGCGCCCATCAGCAGGTGCAAGCAGGGCTGGCACCACCCAACAGCATGTGGGAGCAGAGGCAGCAGGAGCGGGGTTGCCAGCAGAGAGAGGACTGGGCTACGCAGCAAGAGGAGCTGGGTGGGGGAGTAGAGAATGGGCCAAGACCCGCCCCTGTGCTGACCACAGCTTTGCAGCCCACAGTTCCTTTTAAGGTGCACAAATTCATGCACTGGGCCCCTAGCTTTACATAAATGGAATTACACACTCTGTGGCCTCTTGTATCTGGCTTCTCTCATTGAGTGTCATGCTTTCAAATGTCATTCATGTTGTAGCGAGTGTTAGAGCTTCGCTCCTTTTCATGGCTGAGCAACATTCCAGCGTGTGGATGGACCACTTTCTTTATCCATTCATCCCTTGATATAAATTTGGGTTGTTTTCACCTGTTGGCTTTGTAATGCTGTACACGTTTTTGTGTGGGCATGTTTTCACTTCCCCTAATGTTAAGGGCAGAAATAGAATAGGAGGAACGCACAAGGCCAAAATGGTGAGGGATGACAAATTTATTCGATCACCCGCACACCAGGTGGCTGAGCCCCAAATGGCTCCAGCATTCTGTGACAGGAATCAGCGGTTTTTAAAGGACTTTTGGCTGGCTTTTTCTGGGCGGAGAATTCTCTGTGCAGGCCCAGAGGGGAGAGATAATGGAATGTGGTCTCAGCAAAAAGGAATGTCCATAGTGAAATGGCCTAAAGGTCAGTTCCCAGGGGATGGGTATCAATTCAATTATTTGATCAGACCTCACAGGGACTAGCTATAATTATAAATTATAAGAAAAATTAATCATGCTCTGTTAACTGTGATTGTTCTGATTAGAGAAAGCACATTCTACCTGGCTGAGAACTATATGCCCTGAGAAATAGAAATTAACCTAGGAATGCAGTCAGGCCCGTTCTCCTTTCCCAAGAACTGCCTGTCATCATGGAAAGATTAACAGCCTTGTTGCTGAAACAATGTGGCCCAGGAGGCACCTGCTCTTTGCCCGCCCTTTGGACCCCAGCCCGCATGGCCTGTAACCTAGTAACCATTACACCTTGCCTTCTTCCCCATAGATATAAGTAGCTGGCTTCTGGGAAGGAGCAGAGCAGATTTTTGTGGATGACCTGCTGCTCTCACAGATAGCTGCCATTTTTGGAATAAATGCTCATGTATGATTCAACCCCGACTCTGTTTAACTGGCTCAAGTAGAGACAGGCAGCTCAGACCCAGTGTATGTCCCGTTTCACTTGTGAGACTCGGAGTAAAAATGCTGGGTCACGTGGTGACTGTTTGAGGAGCTGCCCCATTTTACATGCCCACCCATGAGTGTGTGGGTGGGGCCTGGTCTCTGGGCCTCAGGCTGTACGAGGTGGCACAGCATGGGGAGGGGTGTGAAGGGGCAGGTTGCTATTCTGCGTCCTGGTGCTGAGGCCACTTGATCGGTGGCAGGACTCTGAGTCGCCGGCACTGTGGTGTGGCTCTGCCAGCCTCTCTGCTGTCCAGAGGCCTCCCTGCCCTTGTGAGCCCTTTTTCCTATTAAAACCCACCTTGACCTTCTCACTCTCCAACTTTGTCCCCCGTTCCCCTTTGCATCTAGCCACATCCCCAATGCCTTTCCTCCTGCAAACCTGCCCCATCCAGGCATTCAGTTCACCTGTTCCTTGGATCTGTTTGCCTCATGGTCATGAACAACACCCACTTAGCTAACCTCTGCCCAATCCTCAAGGCCTGTTCAGACTCATTGCTTGGTGGCTTTGATGGCTGCTCCCTATTCCTCCTCCAGACACCTTTTCACCTGGTTCCAGAACACCTGGCCACCTCTCGCTGCCCTTATTCTATGAACTTACATAATATTAGTATCAGGCACTGAGTCATTAGCAGGTCACCCTAGGAAGTGGGTGCTGCTTGTGGCAGGGGGGAGGGAGGCAATGAGGCACAGAGAGGTTAAATAATGTGTGCCGTGGGTCACATAGCCAAGATTGGAGCCCATGCAGCCGGTCCAGGGTCTGTCACACTTCTGCCTTCTACAGCTCCCTTTCTTCCTCCTGCCCTCTGGTCTGGATCTACTCAGTGAACTCATTCAGGCTCCCAACTCCAACCTCCACCCTGTGCCCATTGTGCCCACGTGTCTGTCTCCACTTGAACCTCACCTTGAATTCCAGACTCAGATCCTCCCCATTTCCTCAATGTCTCCCCTTGGGGTCTCACCAGAGCCCCCTAAGCTCTGCACAGCGAAGAGTCCTTCCCTATCTGCCCACTGAGTCTTTCCATCCCAGTCAGGGCAGCTCTGTTTTTCCCCATCTCCACGTCCTGTCCTGCAAATCCTGTGGGGACACCTAGATCCGGACCACTGCTCCCCACTCTCCGGTTAGGACATCCTCCCCAGCCCCTTCCCTGGTCTCCCTGAATATAAAACCCAAATGTTTCAATTCAATCAACAAGGCCTCCCAGATTTGACCACTCTACCCTCTGACCTCCTCTCCTACCCTGCCTCCACAGGCCTCCTGCTGCCAACCAGGCAAGATGCAACTGCAGAGCCTTGGTACAGACTGTACCCTGGGCCCGATAACGCCCTCCTCAGACAGCCACACCCGCCTCCTGCTCTTCCTTTGGGCCTTTGCTGGAACTGCTCCTCCACTTTCCTAACCTCCTGTCTGATACTGCAAACCTCCCACTTCCCATAGCCTGCTTGCTCTTCTTACAAAGCATTGTCACCTTCTCACATTATTGTCTGATATGTTCACCGTGTCTATCCTGTCTCTTCTTGGAACCTAAAAGGGTGCTTGCCCTGTGGTTGTTCAGTAAATATCTGAATAAATGTGTCACTGAATGAGAAGTTACTGATGCCTCCAGAGTGACAGGGGCTGGGCTGGGTGAGCCTCCTGTACCTCTCAGGGAGAGGTCCAGGCAGACAGGGCTGGAGCTCAGGGGTCAGGAAGGGGAGAGGACAGAGGTGGGAGACTGTCATACGCAGGAGGACCGATGCCAACCTCCTCCCAGACATGGTTGTCCCTTTGGATTCTCAACTAACCCGCTCTCTCTCTTTTTTTTAAGTTTATGATTTTTTTAGAGAGAGAGGAAGGGCGGATAGAGAGAAACATTGATTTATTGTTCCACTTATTTATGTATTCATTGATTTTTTTTTTTTTTGCTAAATATGGTTGTCTTTATTTTGTTCCTTGCCTAGCCCTATCTAAACAAAATAAAACTACAGGACTGAAATTAACAACCCATTAAAATTAGCAGTAAGTTATGAAAATCATAAAGCTTTTTTAGAAGTAATTATGGGTAGTTAAATTATTTAAAGTATACAAAGTTCAAAGAGCCAGGGGTAAGGAGGTCTCCAAGAAGGCTTCCTGGGGTAAGGGAGAGGCAAGGCCAGAGAAAACTTGGGAATTTGAAGGACAAAGGGAACACATGACATCAAAATGCAGGAATTTCACTTAAAATAACATTTCTGAAAATATTGATAAGAGCACAAATAGCACCTGCACAGTGGGACTGTGAGGAAAGAGAATATTCATTGATTCTTGTATGTGCCCTGACCAGGGATCAAACCCCCAATCTTGGCTTATCTGAAAGACACTCTAACCAACTGATCTGCCCAGCCAGGGTCAGCCAACGCTCTTAAATGGGGACAGTTCGTTATTTCCATTGTACAGATGGGAAAACTGAGGCTGGGACCATTAGATTGCACATGGCCCAGAACCAACTGAGAGGACCCCCTACAGTTGAACGCACAGACAGTTATGGGGCGACTGCTACGCAGCCGCCCCGGGTCCTGAGAGGAGAGCAGGCCCCTGGCTCGGTCTGGGCCTCAGTTTCCCCAGCCTCCGTCTCCTCACTTCAACTACTTGGGATTCTAAACTGCCGCCCCGAGACGGGTGTTGAGGGGAAACTAGAACTCTAGAGCAGCAGCCAAAGCCACGCGAGAGCTCCCAAAGCCACGCGAGAGCTTCCAAAGCGCGAGTGGGCGGTGCCATTCTCCTCAGGCACAGCCAGCAGCCGCTCGGGCTGCCCTTGGCACTGCCTGTCCCAGAGGTCGTTGCATTCAGGCGTTCGCTGGCGACAGCCCTAAACGGAGATTGGGCCTGAATGGGGCTTCGCAGCAGCTCAGTCGGCTCGGGTCCTGGCGGCGGGCACAGGCGCAGTGAGTGTGAGCGGCGGTCGGCATGGATGACGAGGAGGAGACGTACCGGCTGTGGAAGATTCGCAAGACCATTATGCAGGTGAGAGCGCGCGGGGCTTGGCGAGCGCAGAGGGCGGGCCTCGGGGCCCAGTCGTGAGTCCGAGCGGGGCAGGGAGGCGGAAGCGGGAGGCTGGGGTCTCTCTACCCGGATGTTAGCTGCCTCTCGTGTCGCGGTGTTGTCCACGTAGAGTGCCGAAACCTTAGAGAACTTTTAAAAGGGTTTATTTGAGCCCTGGCCGGGCGGTGCGTTGTCGTCCTGTACACCAAAAGGCTGCGGGTTCTAGTCCTGGTCAGGGCTAGGTTGAACTCGGTCCGGCGCTCGCTCGCGCTCTCTTCCCTCCGTCCTCTCTCCCTCCCCCACCCTCCCATCTCCAATCCCTCCCTCCCTCCTCCCCCATACCCTTGGCCCAGCTGGTGTGGTCCAGTGATTGAGCCTTAACCGATGAACCAGGAGATCACGGTTGGATTCCCAGTCAGGGCACATGCCCAGGTTTCGGCTGGATCCCCCTTGCGGGGCAGCAGCTGATGGATGTGTCTTTCTCATCAATGCTTCTTTTTTCCTCCGTCTCTTTTTATAAAAATCAATAAAAGCCATAAATAATAAAAAGTTTATTTGAAGCAAAAATAACGACTTGCTGGGAAGCAAGATCTCAAATACCCTGGAGAATAACGGTTTTGCAGTTTCTTTTTTTATTCATTAAGGTATTACATATGCGTCCTTATCCCCCCATTGCCCCCCACCCCCCTGCAGTTTCTTTTATGCACTTGGAATGAAGGAAGGAATGTAAGGACGATTACAGGAAGGCGGGGGGAAGCCAGCAGGGACTGGATCACAGGGAGTTGACTGTAGTTGAAGGTGGTCCCGCGTATCTCAAAGGTGTGTTGTCCTGGGCTCACAAGAACAAGGGACAGGGCTCGCTTAAGACAAAAGTAACCCTTTTACTAAACAAGTTCTAGGTCTGGAACGTGACTGCCCGCCATGACCTGCCCAGTTAGGGATTTATGATCAGGTTACCTTAGGTTACTTTCCATGGAACCCCTTTTTTTGTCTACAGTCTCTTGGTTATTTCCTGGAAGGCTTCCACACTACCCCAGTGCATAAGACAGAATCACAGGATTACGGGACTGCAAGGAACCAGGGCCAGCTGTCTACCTGCCACCATCCAGTGCAGACCTCTCTCTCTGACCTCTCTGTCTGGTGGCTACTTCAGTGCTGTACCCACCAACTTTGTTACTCGGGCTGGAGAGAAGCAGCAAGCTGGCTGAGCATCACTACACGCCACGTGCTTTAAGCCGCCCCATGGGAGGGGGCCACTGTGATCCCCAGAAGCCCACCTCTGCCTTTGCACTCCCCTTGTAGGAATCCTGCCGGGTTTAAGGGTTTGAGGCTGGGCAGCCAAACCCAGCCCCTTCACTCGTTTGCAAAGCTACCCCAAAGATAGGGACTGAAACAGCTGTGCTACAGGCCGGCAGTGTTGTGGTCCTGAGAGAAAACCAGGCTGTGGGGACTTCACAGAGGAAAGAGAGTGCAGGAGGCCTCAGGCAGGCCAGGCTGAGTAGCAGCTCGGACCTCCCTTTCTTTACATTTTTAAAAATATTTTTATTGATTTCAGAGAGGAAGGGAGAGGGATAGAGAGAAACATCAATGATGAGAGAATCATTGATTGCCTGCTTCCTGAACCACCACTACTGGGGGGATCGAGCTGGCAACCCGGGCATGTGCCCTTGGCCGGAATCGAACCTGGGACCCTTCAGTCCGTAGGCCGATGCTCTATCCACTGAGCAAAACCAGCTAGGGCCCCTTTCTTTACTTGGATCTTCTTCCTGTCAGCCCACTAAAGAGCCCCAATTTCCGAGATGAGTCCTAGAACTCTTGGCCCTCAAACTTTTGTCTGGTTTTCAACTAAGGTCTGTCCAGGCAGCCTAGCAGTGCCCCTCCCACCTAACTGTCTTTTTCTGCCCCAGACTCCAGGGCCTCAACTCGAGGCTCAAATGGCTCCAACCCAAGTTCCAGTTCTGCAGCTGCTTCCCAATCCCAGCCTCTCACGGCCTCAGTTTTCAGGATAAAATGACAGCACCCATGGCAGCTGATTAACTGGATTGACACAATGGCTGTCTTGTGGTGTGCCCCGTATTTGTCTCTGCCTGCTTCGTCCCTCTTTTCTGGGTTCTACACACACCTGCCACACTGAGCCCCCGACTCCCTGTGTTGTCCTCACAGTGGCCTCGCTCGGCCCAAGCTCTTGCTGCCATTCCTCCCTCCTCTCCCTTGGGGTCAC
The DNA here is from genome assembly GCF_000327345.1 of Myotis davidii. Taxonomy (NCBI): domain Eukaryota; kingdom Metazoa; phylum Chordata; class Mammalia; order Chiroptera; family Vespertilionidae; genus Myotis; species Myotis davidii. Next base: position 1,423,815 of record NW_006291485.1, on the reverse strand, counting down.
CTGGCTCTTTCCACAGCTGTGCCATGACCGAGGCTACCTGGTGACTCAGGATGAGCTGGACCAGACACTAGAGGAGTTCAAGGCCCAGTTTGGGGACAAGCCAAGTGAAGGGCGGCCACGGCGCACGGACCTCACAGTGCTGGTGGCCCACAATGATGACCCCACTGACCAGATGTTTGTCTTTTTCCCAGGTGAGTGTCTTGCTGGTGCCTGAGGGGGTCACTGAGAGCCATTTGATGGCCTGTTTAGGCTCCAGCTTATAACATTGACACAGAGGAGAGAGTTCCCCCTCATCTTATGTGCTGTGGGTGACGCCATTGATCTCTGACCCTTCTGAGTACCTTTTCCAGTTTCCTTCTTGGTCCCCTTCCCCATTCTCTATTCCTTGGCTGTTTTCTCTGACCACGATTATCATAGGCCTTCCAGGAGAGCCCCCATCTCCTGACCTCAGACCCACTGTTTCCTCCTCTGTCCACCACCAGCCCAGCTTCCACTCTCGACGCCTGTGTTCCCTGCAGCTCCTTCCTGCACCGTTGCAGAGTTATTGCCTCATATTGCCTATCCCCCGCCTCACCACACCCTTTCCTCCTCACTCTGCCTCCTCAGTGTCCAGTCATTGTCCCTGGAGACTACACTCAGGTGCCTCCTCTTTCACGATCCCCACTGAGCCCTGGGTTGAGCGAAGAGCCCACTGAGGGGTGTCTTGGGATCCCTGTGTTCCTCTCTTTTAGCACCTAACCCATTGAGGCAGCCTCGCTCTCAGGCCTGCAAAAGTTGGGGGACCAGGCTGTGTTCAGCACCTCGGTATCAACTACATGCTTAGAATGAAGGGGGTGGGCAGAAAACATTTGCAGAGCAGAACCTGGTGACACTTTTTAAGATAAACGTCCCTGTGTATGAATATGATTCCTTAATGCCTAATCACAGGCCTCCCACAGAGCCATCTCCAGACCTGTCGGGGATTAGCTTCTCCCTGGAGTAGGAGTTCTCCCTGCATTTCCTGGTGTTCGGTGACATGGAGGTGTCACTGCTCCTCTGGGACATGCTTCAGGACAGGGCTTAAGTTTCTGCCTGTATTGGTTTGCTGAGGCCGCCATAACAAAGCACTACAGACGAGTCCTAAAACAACTGACATTTATGGTCTCCAGCTCTGGGGGCTGGAAGTCCAAGATCAAGTTGTCTGCTGGGTTGGTTCCCCCTGATGTTTCTGTCCTTAGCATGTTAGACGGTGGCTCTCTCCTCCCTGTGTCCTCACAGGGTCCCTAATGTCTGTCTCAATCTCTTAGAAGGACACCAGTCAGATTGGATCAGGGTTCACATGACCTCATGTTACCTTAATTATTTCTTGGAAGGTCCCTTTACCAAACACAGTCGTTATTAGTTACCTCCTGAGGTACTGGGGATTAGGACTCAAACCTGGGGATTTGGGAGGACTCAGCCCAGGATACTGGTCATCGGTGGAGTGATTTGCACTATAGAAGACAGAGCCTCACATGAATCCTGGTGACCAGAGCCCTGTGGCTGAAGCTCGTAGGGTCCAGTGTTTCTCTGGTGACAAAGCCCCAGGCCCCTAATGCTACTGAAAAAGTAACGACTTCTACCGCTGGGGATGGGCAGTCTGTCTCCATGGCAGATCAGCCAACCTCATCTCACCTCAACACCCAGCCATGCACTTTGTGGGCTCCCAGATTAAACAAGCCACTTAGCTTGGGGGTTCTCAAACCTTGGAACCAGTGAGGCACCCAACTAAACCCAGATTTCAGACCCCACTTGAGACAGGGACCTTTGAAGTCCAGGGGCATAGGGACCTTTCAGCTGCTTGGTGACCTGGAGGCAGCCAGCTCCCTGTTCTACAAACTGAAAAACTGAGGCCTCAGAGAGGTGCCACACATGCCTGGGAACGGGTCAGTAAGGCCCTGGCATTGTGAACCCGCATGCACTCTGTCCACAGAGGAGCCCAAAGTGGGGATCAAGACCATCAAGGTGTACTGCCAGCGCATGCAGGAGGAAAACATCACCCGAGCCCTTATCGTGGTGCAGCAGGGCATGACACCCTCCGCCAAGCAGGTGTGTGTCCCCACAGCAAAGAGCCTGACCACTTCCCTTCCTATTCTGTCCCGAGCCTCACTTTCCTATGGCACCTAAGAGGCCCTCCGCTATCTTCACCCAGTGCACCCTTGGCAGCACTTGCCTCTGGCCCCACGTTCTAATGTGGGAGCTCAGGGTCTGAGGAGGAGCTGCTGTCCTTTGTGGGCAGCATGGGGCATCCCCAGAGCAGGCCCAGCATCCCCCGTGTGTGGTTGGAGAGGCCTAAGTGGGATGGGAGGAGCAGTGAGCACCCTCTTCCCTGTGCCTGTGGTCCTTGCCCAGAGTCCTTGCCATCTTGGTCCTCTCTTGGGGAGGGGCCTCCATGCCAGCTCAGGGACCAACCTCTTGGACTCATTTCCTGACACCAGGCTGAGGTCTGGAGATGTGCCAGGGGCCAAGGCAGTGGGGAGAAACCCATGCCTGCTATGGGAATGCCTAGCTTATGATGCCTGGCTTCTTGTTGAGGTACAAGATCAAACCCATTCAGCTTTCCCACCTGCCATGGCCTCTGAGGAAGAAACGAGCCAGGTCTCCAGTCCTGTGTGTGGCGGGGGGGCGGGGATGGAGGGGGCACAGCCATATATGAGGATCTCTCTTCCAGTCCCTGGTCGACATGGCCCCCAAGTACATCCTGGAACAGTTTCTGCAGCAGGAGCTGCTCATCAACATCACGGAGCACGAGGTGGGGCCTAGGGAAGGTGGGGGGCGTTGTGTGGTAGGGAGTGGGGAGATGGTAAAGAAAGTAGAACCAGGCTCTCAAAGTGTGGCCCCCAGGTCCAGAGCAGCAGCAGCAGCAGCAGCAGCAGCATTGCCTGAGCCTTGCTGAGAATGTGGGTTCCCAGTCCACACTGCTGACCCAGGGGTTGGGGATCCCAGGTTGTGTCCCAAGGTCCCTCTGCATGACAGTTGTGGGTGGGGTGTAGACTAGCTGAGGACACTGTACCCCTCCCCCGTGTGGGAGTGTGGGGCACAGCGGGGTCCTGGCCCTCTGGGGACACAGGTTCTGTTCTCTTGGCAGCTGGTCCCAGAGCATGTCGTCATGACCAAGGAGGAGGTGACGGAGCTGCTGGCCAGATAGTATCCTTTCTGGACCTCCCATCCTCTCCCCTCCCCAATCCTCTGGGCTTCTCCATCCCTCCCAGTCAGCCCTGCGTGGCTTTTTCCTGACCGAGCTTCCCAGTAAACTCCGAGAAAACCAGCTGCCCAGGATCCAGGCTGGAGACCCCGTGGCACGCTACTTTGGGATAAAGCGAGGGCAGGTGAGAGACCACCCTGGCAGGAGAGCCCTACCCCCAGCCTTTTTCCTCTTGGGCAGGAGCCTCAGCACCCACCTCCCTCCCCCAGCTTTTTGAAGAATCAGGGCTACCCCCAAGTCTCTTCTCCTGGTTGGGGTCCTGGTGCCACCTGCCCTGCTGCTGCCCCCACCAGTCCCACACACACCTGGGTCCCTGGGGAGGCCCTGCCCAGCCCTGCTCTCGCTCTGATGCAGGTAGTGAAGATCATCCGGCCCAGCGAAACTGCAGGCAGATACATCACCTACCGGCTGGTACAGTAGCCATCTTACCACCTAGCAGGTGAGAAAGATGCCACCCCAGCTGGGGGGTGGGGGACTGTATACACTGGTGGTGCAGGAAGGACCCAAGTCTTTGCCCGAGTGGGCCCCATCTGTTACCCACCCCACTAATGTTCTGACCCGGAGCCCTGAGCTCAGCCCCTTCTTTCCAGACCTGCTTTCCTCTTCGTTGTCCTAACCTTCTCCTTCCAGGTTCCACCAGAGCCTGTCACTATCCACTTCCTGTGGGGCCCAGGAGTGGCATCTGCCCCCTGGGTATGTCCAACCCACGAGATACTCTAATCACGTGATGGCCTTTTCTTCTCTCCTCCAGCCCCTGGGAGACAGACAAATGAACTGTAACCACCTTACCCAGGCATTTGGCCTGCTGGCCGTCTGCCCTGCTGTGATCTGCTCAACCCTGGAAACCTACCTGCTGCTTCTCTGGAACCCGGGCAGGCTGTGTGCTTGCCCTCCTGGGCTGAGGGCCCTTGTGGTCTCACATGGACACTGAGCCCCACCTGGGATCCTGTGCAAATGGTTCCTCAAGAGGACAGGATGCTGAGCGGAGCCCAGTGAGCCAGCCAGCAACGAAGATAGTCCTAGGTTCTTGCCTGTCCCCCGAGGCACTCCAAGCTGGCTCCCCACAAATGGGACCTGGGTCCAAGTCTCCGGGTAAGCCCCCACTTCCAGCTTCCCTCCTCCATGCTCCTCACAGTGGCCCTATCCCTGACCCCTTGAGGACTCTGAGGTCAGCAGGCGGGGAGATTAAAATACCTCTGGATTTGAGTTGGTATTGAAGCTGGGTGTTTTTAAATTAAAGGTGTTTTGAGTAAACAGTTTGACTTGTCTGAAAAACAAGGTGGGAGGATAGGTTTGTTGTGGCTTCAAGACAGTCTCTGTGACCCCTCCCTCCTCCCCACCTGCAAACTGCCACAGCCATACCTGGCTTTCTGTCCACTGTTCACAATGCAAAGGTGCATCTGTCCTCTCCCTTCACCCAAAAGGCAGGACTAATGTCTGGTGCTCACTTGCAGCTATGCTCCCTTATGCTTTTCTAGAAGTTTGGGGTCCAACGAGCCTCTCCTCCACCTAGAGTGTCTGGTTCCAGAAGACACAGTCTACCCCAAGTTAAAGGAAATCATGTATATTCTTTAATACCTTTATTGAGACATAATCACCATACAATTCACCCATGTACAGTATATAGTTTAGTGATTTTTAGTGTGTTCCCAGCTGTGCACACATTACCACCAGTTCTGGAACATTACATCATCCCCAAAAGCAACCCCAACTCCAACAACCACCCCCTGTTCCCCACTTCACTTCCACTGTCACTTTGGTTGGCTATATAGGTTACCTTTTTATTTTAAATGGAATTTATTGGGGTGACAATGGTACCCCCCTTGGCCTGGCACCACCTGTCACCTCCACCATCCCGCCGCGATCCCACTCTTTTCGGGGCCCATCGGGGCCAGCAGCACCTCCACTGCCGCCTGCTGCCAGCATCTCTTCACCCACACCCGCTGTGTTTGGCACCGCCCCCTGGTGGTCAGCGCACATCATAGTGAGGTGATGAACTCCCGGTGGAGCAATTTGCATATTAGGCTTTTATTATAAAAGACTAGAGGCCCGGTGAATGAAATTGGTGTAAGGGGTCGGAGCCGTCCCTCAGCCCTGAATGTGTATTCAGGTCTTTGCCTTTAGTTTAGTTGGCTTGTTTGTGTTTTTATTATCCTCTCACAGTCTGGGACCCCTCTGGGGATGTCGGGCCTAAACTGGCAGTTGGACTTCCCTCACAATCCGGGATGCTGCATGCACCAGTGACCATACTTTTTTTAAAAAAATATGTTTTATTGATTTTTTTTTTTTTACAGGGAGGAAGGGAGAGGGATAGAGAGGTAGAAACATCAATGAGCGAGAAACATCGATCGGCTGCCTCCTGCACCCCCCCACTGGGGATGTGCCTGCAACCAAGGTACATGCCCTTGACCGGAATTGAACCTGGAACCTTTCAGTCCGCAGGCCAACGCTCTATCCACTGAGCCAAACCGGTTAGGACAACCATACTTTTCATATTTTAATGTCAAATGTCTGTACTTGTTTCTTCAATATATTTTTACTAGAGCCCGAATGCACGAAATGTGTGCACAGGCAGGGTCTCTAGGCCTGGCCGGCGCTCAGGGCCAATCTGTGGGGCAACCAGTGGGCGGGGGGGGGGGCCCCACTAGCACCCGCCTTGGCTGGTGGCCCTGGCTGGCCCCACCCCCTGATCTCTGCTGCTGGTCGCCTCCCTGGGGGAGAGGAGGGGAAGGGCAAACACTCAGTGCAGGAGCTGCCCCCTGGTGGTCAGTTCACATGGTGACCAGTCATTCAACTGTTCAGTGGTTCTATTATATAGGATTGGGCCATTTAGCTCTGCCCTCCCTGAATCAATTCGTTTGCCTAGTCTGCTCTCTTTTGCAAAATACATGTGTGTTCCTGAGGCTTTACGTAAGGACCATGTATGGCTGCTTTGGTGACCGCTTGTTATGCTTAAAGTAAAACAAATGCTCTGAGATCCATTTGTGCAGTGTCCTGAAGAAAAGGCTTATTGAAGCTGAGGTCAGGCTTAGTGTGTACACTAATTCATTTTCTAGTTACTTTATGGTAGCACTGAGTATACCAATAAATTAATTGTTAATTGTTTTATTTATTGACTTTAGAGAAAGGAGGGGAGAGAGAGAAACATCAATTTGTTGTTCCACTTATTGGTGCATTAATTGGTTGCTTGTGTGTACCCTGACCAGAGATCGAACCCGCAACCTTGGTATTGGGATGACTATCTAACCAACTGAGCTACCTGGCCAAGGCCTTAATAATTTTTGAAAACTAGGAAGCAAATTGGGAATTTTTATTTCCTAGTGGCTGAAAAACTAGGACTTGAAGTGTAACAGTAAGCCAGAAACTAGGCAATAAGCCATTGGCTATGATGTTACAAATCATCTTGTTTCCCATTTGGGATTTTTTGGACAAGAAAATACAGTGTTGCCCTGGCCAGTGTGGCTCAGTTGGTTGGAACATTGTCCTGTATACCGATCATACAATTTAAAAAGTGGTTTCAATGCATATCAGAGTATTTATTTAATCAAGTAGCATTTTGCTTGCCTAAATTTAAGGATCCAAGTTGAGATCTTGTGCAGAATCCATTAACCGAATCTTGGTGTCTTCTTGATTTCATTGTCAGGTTTCTTTGTGGGTTTTTTTGGCGGGGCGTGTTAATACTTTTCTCAGCACTATTAATTTATTTTGCTCTTAAATTTTTTCTTTTTTTTTTAAAATATATTTTATTGAGTTTTTACAGAGAGGAAAGGAGAGAGATAGAGAGTTAGAAACATTTATTTTGCTCTTAAATTTTTTCAATCTTTATGTCTAAAATCAGTTGGCTTGGCCCTGGCCAGTGTGTCTCAGTTGGGCGTCGTCCCGTGCACCAGGAGGTTGCCCATTCGATTCCCAGTCTGGGTACATACCCACATTTTGGGTTCAATCCCCAGTAGGGCACTTGCAGGAGGCAAACAATATATATATGCATTTGTCCTTATTTTTGTTGCTGCTGTTTTTTTTTTAAAATATATTTTATTGATTTTTCACAGAGTGGAAAGGAGAGGGATAGAGAGCCAGAAACATCGATGATAGAGAAACACCGATCAGCTGCCTCCTGCACTCCCCCTACTGGGGATGTACCCGCAACCAAGGTACATGTCCTTGACTGGAATCGAACCTGGGACCCTTCAGTCCAATGCTCTATCCACTAAGCCAAACCGGTTAGGGCTAATGTTTTGTTTTTTTTCTTTCTCTCCCCCACCCTCTAAAATCAATTTGAAAATAAAAAATAAAATTGGTTGGTTTATAGAAGCCTTCTATTTCATTATGTTCTTGATTTGTCAGTTCTTAATTTGTAGGATAGCTCAATAATATTGAGCTAATATTGCCACCTTGCTGTAAGTGCTGAGTTCACTACTCATTTTATTTGCCAAGGATACATGCCCGCATGTATTCTTGATTGATAAATTGCAGAAGATTTTGGAACAAAAAAACCATCCTCATCAGCAGTCACCTCCATTCTCCAGAACCTGACAACCTTGGACCCACTTTTTGTCTGGATTTGCCTGTTCTGGACATTTCACATAAAAGGAATCACACTGTATAGTCTTTTGTGTCTGGCTTCTCTCACTGAGCATCATATTTTCAAAGTTCATTCACGTAGCGAGTGTCAGTGCTTCACTCCTTTTCATGACTGAGTAATATTCCAGTGTGTGGATTGACCACGTGGTGTTTGTTCATTAACTGTTGTACACTTGGGTAGTGTCCACCTTTTGACCATGCTGGTGTGAACAGGTTTTGTGCAGACATGTGTTCAGTACCCTGGAAGTGCACCTACAAGGGGAATTGCAGGGTTATATGGAAACTCTGGATAATCTTTCCAGAAACTGCCAGATTGTTTTCCAAAGTGGCTGCCCCGTTTTGCATTCCCATGAGCCCCATACAGAGATTCCAGCTTCACATCTGTGTGTCCATCCCAGTGTGGGTGAGCGAGGCCGAGTCTTTTTGTGGTTAGGAGTCATTTTCCCCAATGACTGATGTATCTTTCACATCCTCATGGCTGTTTTGCATATTATCGTTGGATAAATGTTTATTCTTTGCCTTTAGTTTAGTTGGGTTGTTTGTGTTTTTATTATTGAGGTGTAAGAGTTCTTTATTCTAGATACAAGCCCCTTAATAGATACATAATTTGCAAAAATTACCTCAATTTGTTTATTTCTTAAATTCCCAGTTCTAGGTATATTTACATAGGCCTTAAATCAGTGGTTCTCAACCTTCTGGCCCTTTAAATACAGTTCCTCATGTTGTGACCCAACCATTAAATTCTTTTCGTTGCTATTTCATAACTGTAATGTTGCTACTGTTATGAATCATAATGTAAATATCTGATATGCAGGATGGTCTTAGATGACTCCTGGGAAAGGGTCGTTTGACCGCCAAAGGGGTCGCGACCCACAGGTTGAGAACCGCTGCCTTAAATCCTGGGGTTTGCTTTTGGGCACCCTGTGATCCAGGATGTCATTCCTTTCTCTCCCCCCACACAGTGATCTCAGCACCGTGGAGTGTGTGGTGTCTGGCAGATCCTCCCTGGGTTGCCTCTTCCATGTAGACTCAGATGGTTTGTTTCAGGATTCTTCCAATGCTCAATTTAGGTTTTAAAAAGCAGTGTTTTGTAGTGTGTCTAATGGTAAAACAAGTCTCCTTTTCCTCCAAATATCCACATTCCAAAATGAGCCAGGCACAGAGCACTGTGATTCCACTCACAGGAAGTCCTTAGAGGAGTCAGACTTAGAGACAGAAAGTAGATGGTGGGAGCCAGGGGCTGGGGGAGAGGGAAAGTGGTTTAGTGTTTAATGGGACTGAGCTCCAGTTTGGGAAGATGAAAAAGTTCTAAGATGGATGGTGGTGATGGCTGCACCATGTGAATGTGCTAATGTTATTGAGCTGTGCACTTAAAAATGGTTAATATGGTAAATTTTATGTATATTTTGCCACACACAAAACGTCTTGGTTATTCCTTAGTATTTAACTCTTTGAATGAATAGAATTGGCTCACGAGTGTCTGTGGAAAGTCCTTTGCTGTGGTTGGTGTGCTCTCTCTGAAGCTGTTGTTGTCCCTTTGTGAAGTGTCCCAGGCTCCCTTGGTTAGGTTTCTAGCTGCAGCGGCATGGGCATTATTGTCACCTGTGGGGGCACTGTGGTCTCTGTGCCCTCCTCCCAGCAGCACCTGGCTCCCCTTTATTTCTTAGAGACCTCGTTCTGCCTATGCCACCAAGCACAGCCTGTCCCAAGTCCTGAGATGGGCTCAGGGTGGCTCCCTGCTCTGTGACACCCGCCGTGGGATTCCTTGGGGACAGGTGGGATGAGGTCAAGACCTGGCACTTTCATAGTTCTCCGCCACCAGGACATGAAATTGGCCCACCCTGTGAAGGTGCCTCTAACAAGTTGGAGGCCGGTGTTTGCAGACCCATTAGGTGCCAGAGATGCTTTTGCATCTAAGAATGGGGTGCTTTACGTGACATTTGCTTTCTGACTAATGCCGATAGTGAAAAGCTGCTGTCTAGCTGAACTCTTGACTATTAGTTTCAGCTGTTAATTCTTCTGTCCTTTAAAAAATGTAGATAAAAAAAAAAGATCAAAATGTACATGTCTTTTGTGTAAAGGGCCAGATAATAAGTGTTTTCAGAGTTCAATGACCCACCTCTCTAGGGCGCAAGTGGCGTACAGGGTGGCATGTCACCAAGAGTGTGTGGCTATGTGCCAACTAATCTTTGCCCCAAAACGGTACCGGGCTACAGTGTGCTGGCGTGTGGTCTCCTTTTCTGGCTTTCTTAGGAAGTTTCTGCAGAGACGAGGCCTGCTGTTGCAGTGCCCTGACTGACTCATCACGACCACTTCTTAGCTATGCCTGGGGTGTGCTGTGGTTTTGGGTGTCTGTTTTGTATCAGGAGGGGAAGCCCTTGCTCCCTGGCTGCTTTTGTTACAACTGGGTGTGGATTCTGCCTAATTCTCCTGCACTGAATTAAAAGTTGGGGCTCTTCCACACACTCTGACTCCATAGCCCAATGGTACCAATGTCAGGCTATTGGGCTGTGGAGTTGGTGTGTGGTGACTGTCAACAAATGTAGTTTCTCAAAAACTCAGTTGGGGTGGAAGCTGAATAGCGAATGTCCTGCCTCTTCTTAGTAAATGCCTGTCAAAATCATTCAGAAGCTCTAAGTTATAGAATTTTGTTATTTGTAAACCACAGAAGATGGAACATATTTAGAATTTTTCATCCCAGGATTTTAAAGTGACTTTTCAATGTATTGACAGGTATTTTCATAACTTCTTGTGGAGAGATTATAAAAATAAAAATAATTACTTAATGAGAAAAGCTTAAAGCAAAATTACTGTTAACGGCATACATGTACATTTTGTATGTTAACATTAAGTTCTTCATTTGTACACCGCAAACCACTGAAATTTAAACAAGAGAGCCAGGGGTGTGTTTTTGCCTCCAGTGGAGTAGGGAGAAGCATTTTAAGAGATTTCCAGACAAAAGGGAAATGCCACCTGAAGAGTTTTAGGTTTTGTTTCTGGTAAAAATGGTAGGGCAGACTAGTCAACTGATCAGAGACAAACTAAAGGGAAGGACCAAGTTCTGTTGTTTAATACATTTTAACCCTTTGGAAAATCTTGTTTGACCTCAGTGATATTTATGCAGAAACTCAAATAAAGCTTATATATCTGTTAATATATATTGAAAATTTGGGGCTCTTCTCTGCTGGGCTGCCCTCCAGTATAAACCTGGCTATGGGGAGGTAATATGCATTGGGGGGAGTCCTGACCTGTCCCCCCTCTGCTGTCCCAGATGGTGGCCACCACCCTCCTGAGGCTCTTCAATCTAAACAAACTAAGTGAAATGTGTAAGAGCTCCGCAGGTTAGTCGGGCCTGATTCCAGGTGCTGAGAACGCATGGGAAATGCAGCCAGCCCTGCTGGGTGCTCAGTTGGTTAAAGCATCCCAATGTGCCAAGGTTTCGAGTTCGATGCCTGGTCAGGGCACATACAAGAATCAACCAGTGAGTGCAGAAGTGGAACAACAAATCCATGTTCTCTCCATCTCTCCAATCAAATTTTGTTAACCCTCACCTGAGGATATTTTTTCCATTGATTGTTCAGAGAGAGTGAGACAGGGAGAGAGATCAACTGGTCGCCTCCTGCACGTGCCCAACCAGGGGCAGGGAGCAAACCACTAACCCCAGTAAGTGCTCCTGATTAGGAATGGAACCCGCAACCCTTCAGTCCATGGGCCGGCGTTCTAACCACTGAGAACACCGGCCAGGGCTCAAATCAACACTTTGTTTTTTGGGTGTAGATGTACCACTGGTTTTTAGTCCACTCATCTGTGGATGGGCACTTAGGTTGTTTCCAAATCTTAGCTATTGTAAATTGTGCTGCTATGAACATAGGGGTGCATATATCCTTCCTGATTGGTGTTTCTAGTTTCTTGGGATATATTCCTAGAAGTGGGATCACTGGGTCAAACGGGAGTTCCAGTTTTAGTTTTTTCAATACATTTTTTAAAAAAGGAAATGCAGCTGGTACTTGAACAGCACAGATGAAGAGTGTTTTTTGTCTTCTGGAAGGTTCTACTGGATAGTGCTGAGGCAGCGTTTATTGAGGTGGTTATCTAACATGTACATGTTTGCACAGCTTGACTCAAAGGCTCCCTGGGCTCACACACCTCACTGGGCCATTTGGAGTAGACTTTCCTTCCTCACAGCCTCCCCAGCGAGGAAGCAAAGGAACCCCGTGTCCCGTCCCCCAAGTTGCCATTCAGATTAACAACTTTATTTTAAATGTTTTTTAAAATATATATATTTTTTTATTTCAGAGAGGAAGAGAGAGGGAGAGAGAGAAACATCAATGAGAGATAAACATCTATCGGCTGCCTCCTACATGCTCCCTACTGGGAATCGAGCCCACAATCTGGGCATGTGCCCTGACCAGAAATTGAAATGTGGCCTCCTGGTTCATGCGTCGACACTCAACCACTGAGCCACGCCAGCTGGGCAGCAACTTTATTTTAAGCAAAATATGTACACATGTGAAGGGAGATCCCATCATGTACCTAAACCCCAGATGTCCAAACCCAGTGCTGCCATCTGTCCCTGACATTTGTCTGGCTTCCAGAGCGGCCTTCCACAGCCCGACAACCAAAAGTTATAGGTCAGGGCAGGTCCAAGGAGTGGCCAGCCCTGAGCAGAATGCTGGGGTCACTCAGGCAGTTCCTCTGTCCACAAAGCCCCCTGGTGACTCCTGAGAGCAAAGTCCCCAGCTCAGCCAAGCGGGTCATGCAAAGGGGCACTGGGTGGACCATGGACTTGCTCCTGGAAGCTTGTGGAAAAGGTGGCTGTTGATGCCCTCACCACTGTGGGCCATTGCAGCCTAGACACAGAGCCTGGCACAGTATGGCCAGGCCTGGGGACATGCAGTGACAGGAGCCAGGAACAGGGTGGTGCTCGGCCCCCAGCCACAGCACAGGCCACCCGAGGTCCCAGCTAGACAAACTCGGGCCTGCTCTCCGGGCCAGTGCCTGCTATGACATGCCTGTCACCATGCTTCATGGCGGGCAGCGGACTCTCAGCTACATTGTTGGACTGGTTGGTGTTGTACTGGGACAGCCCCTCCCAGTCACCATCCTCCCCAGCTGAGGGTCCCAGCTGCTCCTCACTGCCGCTGTCCCCAGCCGCCTCCTCGCTGGCCTCACTGCCCTGCTTCTCCAAGAAGCTGAGGTGGTGCAAGGCTCCCCCCTCTGCCGGGGACAGCAGCTCTGGGGCCTCCTCCAGTTCTGAGTCAGAGTCGTTGGAGGCAACATGGGATTCTGGTAGGTCTGTGAGAGGGAGAGACAGAGGGAGAGACATGAGACAGAGGGAGAAACAGGGAGAGGTATCTCCCATTGAGCTCCCTAGGCCGATCCACTCACCTGGGCCTCCGTCCTCAGCTTCTTCCTGCAGGGGGAAGGCAGTCTCCTCATTGGTCTCCGAGTAGGGTACCTGGAGCAACACCTCAGCCCGCTGGGTGGGCATCCCATACTGCAGGGGTGGCAGGGAGGTCAGGGAGGGGCCTGGAACCCAGCCCGTCCAAGCTCCATTTTCTGGCTTGTAAATTAGCCACATTTTTTAAATCTCTAACATTTGTCACCACCCGCTGCATCTGAGGCTGAGGGCCCCGTTCCCATGTCATGAGTGACAGCTCTCCCAGCAGGGGCAGCAGGCTCTGGCAGGTGGGTTGGGTCCTGCAGGTACAGCCAGCAAGGACACTGTGATCCTGAGGCCACACCCAATCTTGCCTCTGGAGACCAGGGACCTGTTGCCCAAACCCCAAGAGATGCCTAAAGATAAAGACTCAGGCAAAGGGACTGAATACTAGAGCAGGGCCCTGGCCAGGTGGCTCGGTTGGTTGGAGCCTTGTCTTGTATGCCAAAAAGTTGTGGATTTAATCCCCAGTCAGGATGTGTATGAGAGGCAACTGATGTTTCTCACATCGATGTTTCTCTTAAGAAGAGTTGCAGGCTCGATCTCCCCGTAGGGGGCATGCAGGAGGCAGCCAATGAATGATTCTCATCGATGTTTCTCTCTCTCCCTCTCCCTCTCCCTTCCTCTCTGAAATCAGTAACAAAACATATCCTCAGGTAAGAATTTAAAAATATATATACTAGAGCAGGGGGCTGTTTGGACACACAAACCTGCAGAAACAAAAACTGTTGGCTTAAAATTAAGACCCAGCAGCCAGGTAAAGTAGCAAGTTGGACCCAGCCAAGGGTCTGGCTGTAGGACACAGGATGAGCCAACGCCTCTGCACTGAGTGGGGTATCCCCCAGATTTGAGCCCACACTTTGCTTAAAGGACCCCTCGGAGGCTGTCCCTGTGGAAACCAGACACCTCCCAGTCCTCCCCACCTGCATCCCCCCATGAGCAGACCCTTGCACCTTCCCCTGATCCACCTGCCACCTCACCTGTCCCCTGTTCTCTTCAGGCTTTTCCTCGAAAACCAGGTCATAGTGGGTGATGAGGGTCTCCACGATGCGGGCCTGGTGGGGGTAATCGACCAGGGAGGAGAGGGACACGGTGGCCTCTGTAGGCCGTGGCCGCAGCAGCGTGGGCCCGAACACAATGCCTAGATTCCCGGGGGTCATCTTGTTGTCCTGCTCTACCTCCACAATCCTGAGAAGTCGAGGGGTGCAGAAGCAGGTGAGGGTGGCTCCCCGGACCCAGCCACCATGGACCCCTGCCTGGCTGACCCTCACCTGCGGAGGTGCTGCAGCAGGTACTGCAGCGAGGCCTTGTTCTCGGGTGGCAGGTCACGCAGGAGCTCCCGCAACCGGCCTACCATAGCCATGGCCACGGCCTCGCTCTCAGCCATATCCGGACAACTCCGGGACGCTGCCTTCGCTTCAGCCTCCGCCTTCAGACTGTCCTTGGCCAGCCCCACAAGCTCATGGTAGAGGCGGAAGGAGATGAGTGGCTCAGGCAGCTGCCAAGTGACGTGGGGGCAGGAGGAGTGGGGATGGGGGGTGTCATGAGTGATCCTGGCCCAGTCCCCTCCTGTCCTTCCCTGGCCATGCCCCTAGCATCAACCCGACCTCTGCCAGGTGCTGGTCCCACCCCAACCCATAACCAGATCTGCTCTTGCCCTGGCCACATCCCTGGCTTAGCAGCCCACAACCCCAAGAAGCCCCGCCCCTGCCAGCCTGGGTCCTGCCCAGTATCTGCTCTTCCCCCATGGGGCTCACCTGGCGCAGGTAGAGTTTAAGGACATTGCTGATGTCGTGAGGCGAGGCCTGGGACAGCTCCACCAGCTCCTTGCCGTTTTCGAAGGCCTGACACAGCTTCTCCACACGCGTCTTCACCCCGTTCACCCGGTATATGCCCTGTGGGGGTCCACGGTCAGCCTCAGCCCACACCTGCTTCCCCTCCCTGTGCCTCTGGGATGAAGCCCCTGCTGCTGTCCCCACACGAGTCACCTTCGTGCGCAGAGCCCGCCGCTCAATCTCACAAACACACTTCTTGACAATGAAGGGCACGCCATCAGGAGTGGCACGGGCTGCCTGGCCAAAGTCCTGGCCAAAGAGCTGCAGGCGGCCCTGAAGCTTCTTGTGTCCACACTGGATGGCCAGGGTCTCCAGACACTTCTTGTGGCAGGCCAGGCAGCACTAGGGGCAGTGCATAGTGAGCAGAGAGCCTGGGTCCTCCTTCCCTCCTCCCTGAAGCCCTCATGACCCACTCCCCCACAGGGCAGTTTCTGAAAGACAGTCCCGATGGTCACTCCCAGAGTCCCCTGTGCTCCATATGGGACCTTCCAGCCATCCCTGGGGCCCCCACTCACCTCCTCGCACTCAGCGCCATGGAAGTAGACATAGCTGTTGCACTCCCGGCACTTGGCTGGGGAACGGAGCTTTCGGAGCTTGTGAGTTCGGGCTGCCTTGGAAAGTCCCATGTGGCGGAAGGGCCCACTGGGCACAGCCACTGGAAGCTCAGGGGTCATGCCGTTGAGGTCAGCTGGGGGCGGGGGGGACAGGTGGTCATTGTCACCAAGGCAGGTCAGGACCAGGCCCACAGGCAGAGTCTAAACCCCTCTCCCCTTACTGCCGGGCTCAGAGGCCCCTTACCCTGCTCAAAGGCTGATGCCCCTGCACTGCCCTCCTGGTCCACCAGCTCCTCGCTGGATGACATGGTGCCGCTGGACGACATCCGTTCAAACTTCTTAAAGTCCCCTGAGCAGGAAATAGGGGTGTCAAATACCCAAAGCCCAGAGGGAGCAGCACCCGGTTGGCCAGCTGCTCCCCCAAGGGCCCTCTCCATCACCCTGACCACATGGTGAGCTGTCCCTGGCCAGCAGGGCAGGTCCTTCACCTGAGCCAGGACTGGGGTCTAGGCTGCCATCAGAGTCTGGGTTGGAGGTTGGCCATGACTTGTGCACCTGATGTCCACGCCCACCTGCAGAATGGCACATCTAGTGAAGGGCTGAGTGAGGCTGAGAAGGGCTGGAGGGAGGCCTCACCCACCCCACAATCCTGCCAGGCACCCACCCCCAGTGGGCACTCACCCCTGCGCTCCTTGGCAAGCGTCCCATCGCTGGGCCCACCCTCATCAGGGGGGCCACTAGCAGCCTCCGCAGCGTCACCAACATTGAAGCTGCCTTTCCGGGCACGCATGACGGGGGACCTGGTGGGAGTAAAAGCCGGGGGGAGGAGCCATGATGGGGGTCAGAGGGGCCTCATCATGCTTACCCCCATCTCAGGCGCGAAGCCGGCTCCCAGGGCGCGTGCACACAGCCGTACCAGTTGCTGGTGGGGACATGAGGCTCAAAGTCATAGTGCACATCGGGCTCCTCATCACGCTGCAACTGGCGCACGTGGGAGGCGTACTGCTGGCCCGGATCATAGAGCTTGCTGCTCTCACACAGCATCTGGAAGTGCACGGGCAGCGGGGCCGTCTGCATGTGCATCATCTGGTAGTAGGAGATGGTCGCCTGAGGGAGACAGGGCACAGGCAGTGAGGTCAGCAGTTTGCACGGGTAGCTGCGCAGCCGGCCAGCAGCCAGAGCCTGGGAGCACCTGGCACCCACCGACTTGATGGTCTGGTCACTCTGCCGGATGACCTCCTGGATCTGTCGAAGCGCCGTCACCTTGGTGTCCTCCAGCTCCTGCTTCTGTGTCTTGGCATCCGCCACGCATGTGCGGTATGTGGCCATGGCTTCCTCTGCCTGGGGTGGGGGTCGGGGGCGCACAGAGAGACCTCAACCTGGGATGCAAGACCCACAGAAACCCAGCCAGCAGAACGGTGGGAGGGCTTTCCCGGCAGAACAGAGGTGGGGAACTTCACACAGTGTGTCAGAACTGCCCCCCCCCTCGCACCCACCTTGTTCTTGGCCTCCTCTTCCAAGCGCCGCCGCTTGTCCAGGGCCTTGGAGACGGTGCCCCCTGCTCCAGGCCCCGTGCCCACCTGCTCCTCCTCCGTCTTGGCCACCAGCAGGCGGGCCTTGTCATGGTCCTCACAGCGCTGCACGTAGCCCTGTTTGGCCTTCCGAAGGTTGGACTCTGCCTCTTGCTGTGGGCGGGAAGCAGAGAGACCATTTCCAAACTGTCCTTCAAATGAGCTGGGTCCTGGCTTTCCCCACTTCCCACCCCAGCAGCCAGACACTGAGTCAGGCACCACCACCACCCACGTCCCATGGTAACATCCCATGGCCCAGTGGGCAAACAGGCACCTGTCCAAGAACTGACAGTAGAAGAATAGGAGGTGACACCTCTCATGGGACTCCAGGAGGAACTGGATCGATCTAGTGTGCCCATTTGACAGCCTGGGAAGCTGAGGCATAGCTAAGCTCTGAAGGAGGCACAGCCTTCATCAGCCCCTGACACCTATACCCACCCCCGTCAGAGCGGCTGGTGACGCACACGCTCTTTCACTTCCCCTCTCAGAGAAAACAGTGCAGCCGCCCAGGCAGGAAGTCAAGCACCCTCTGGGTGGGCAGGAAGGCACTTAGTCAAAACCCATGGGTTTGCCGAAACCGGTTTGGCTCAGTGGATAGAGCGTCGGCCTGTGGACTGGGAGGTCCCAGGTTCGATTCCTGTCAGGGGCATGTGCCTGGGTTGCGGGCACATCCCCAGAAGGAGATGTGCGGGAGGCAGCTGATCGATGTTTCTCTCTCATCGATGTTTCTGGCTTTCTGACTCTCTCCCTTCCTCTCTGTAGAAAATCAATAAAATATATTAAAACAAAAAAACAAAAAAACCCATGGGCTTTCTGGGGCCACACCTTGCAGCCTGCACCTTCAAAGGCTTAAAGGTAAAGAACGGGTATAGGTACTAGGACAGCCGTGGGCAAACTACGGCCCGCGGGCCGGATCCGGCCCGTTTGAAATGAATAAAACTAAAAAAAAAAAGACGGTACCCTTTTATGTAATGATGTTTTCTTTGAATTTATATTAGTTCACACAAACACTCCATCCATGCTTTTGTTCCGGCCCTCTGGTCCAGTTTAAGAACCCATTGTGGCCCTCGAGTCAAAAAGTTTGCCCACCCCTGTACTAGGAGAAACCACGGGGGAATTTTTTAAATAAAAAATTTCGGTGCAAGACACAAAACCCAGAAACCATAAAAGAAAAGACTATTGCCCTGGCCAGTGTTGCTTAGTGCTTAGAGCGTCGGCCCATGCACCAAAGGGTCATGGGTTTGAGTCCCAGTCAAGGGCACATATCTGAGTTGCAGATTCGATACCTGGCCCCAGTTGGGGCGTGTGCAGGAGGCAAGCAATTGGTGTACCTCTCTCACATGGATGTTTCTCTCCCTGCCCCCCTCTCTCTCACCATCCCTCCCTCCCTTGCTACTCTCTGTAAAAATCAATGGAAAAAATATCTTCGGGTGAGGATTAACAAAAGAAAAGACTACTGCTGGCAATCACAGGTTTCTACCTGGTAAAATAGGCCAAGGAGTGGATCTTAACACACACCATCAGAGGCTGAGTTCTTTAACATGTAAAGAGCTCTGGCAAATCAATAAGAAACAGACCACAGTCCAATCCAAAGGGAGCAAAGGATATGGACCGAGCTTCACAAAGGGGGGGAAAGTGCAGCTCTGGTTCGAGGGGATAGCTCGTACTCTCACACCCCAACCCAGCCATTCCCTTTCAGGCAGAGATCTGAAATAAATGCTTGATCCAAAAGAGGGCACAGGCTTGTCACAGCAGTGGTGTTTGAAACAGCAACAGCTCAGCAACAACTAAAAGGCCCATCAATAGAGATTTAGTGAAGTAAGTCACATGATCTCCACAGCTAAGCACCTGTAAAAGGCCTGGGAAAAGGGAGGAGGGTGGATTGAGGTGGAGCACTCCTCTGGATGTGGGGTGAGTGTGAGACAAGACAGGTGCTCAGTAAGATGTCAACGAGTGCACAAGAGGCAGGAAACCACAGTTTGGTGTAGGTCCATGCCTGGGACTGCAGCTCAGAGGCCAGCCCGCCCCACCCTTACCCGCCCGCCTGCCTCCCAAGGTACCAGCTTCCTCTGGGCACGGTGCCAGGACTCCTTGATTTCCTTCCTGCGCTTCTCATGCTCAAGCCGCCGCAGGTTCAGGGGCTGGGGTGAGATGGGCCGTGAGCAGGAGACCCTGGTAACCCGCCTGCCTCCTCACCCAGCCTCCGGGGGGCAGCCCACCTGCATGAAGGTCTGGGTCTGCAGCGTGATCAATGCCTGCACCAAGCCGTGGCCGAACTCCAGGTCCTGCTCCAGGGCCAGCGAGTAGATGGACAGGAGGGGCATGTGGGGCTTTTGGAGAGAGCGGCAGTTAGAGGGGTGGGACAGCACCCAGGCCCTCCTGGAAGCCCTCCCTGGTTCCCTCGGGTTCCCTCAGCCACCACCATAGCATAGACAGGGAGCCCCTTCCTTTTGGCCCTTCTCAGTTGCAGGGACTCACACCCAGGCCCGTGGCCCCACCTCCTGCATGACGCTCTGTCTGCAGTTGTGGACAATCTTCTGCAGGCCTTTGGCAAAGTCCATCTCTGCAGGGCAGAGAAGAGGAGTCAGTGCAGAGGGGAGGGGAGTAAGCAAGGGGTACGTGAGGGGGAGGGGGTGCCCTGGCAGGTCTCACCCCAGGCCAGCACTCACCCAGGGCAGTCCGCTTCTCCAGGTAGCCAATGAGGTCCTTCATGTACTTCGCCATGTTCTTAGCATAGTGCAGGGCCACATCTACGCCTCCCTCACAGCGTTGCAGCAGCATGTCCACCTCCTCGGGCTGCAGGCAGCCTGCAGAGTGGCCTCTCAGCCCAGGCTCCACCCTCCAGCACACCCTCAGTCCCAGTCCTCCGCCCCTCCATCCACCATTCAAGCACATGCCTGCCCAGTGTGTGTGGCTCAGAGACTCACCAGCATCACAGTCCTCAGCGCAAGGGAGGGCGCCCTCACTTCCCTGTCCGTACAGGTTCTCCATGGACTGTGTAGGGAGAGTCCATGTGAGCCCAGCCCTGTGCTGGGTCCCAGGTGATGTCTACCCATCAGGAGACCATCATCGCTCCCAGACAGAGAAGGCCATCCCTGCTCACCTGGCTCGAGTCCCCAGGGGGCACTGACAGGAGGGTGCTGCTGTCCACTTCACCCATGAGGAACTCGGACACGCTGCAGGGTCAGGGCTGTCAGTATCCAGGGGTACAAGGTCCCCACACACCCCCGCTCCCGCCCACAGGGCCCGCGCTCACGTGCTGCTGAAGGAGACGGCAATGGTCTCCAAGGCCTTCTCAAACTCCTGCTTGTCTGCCTCATTGTTGCACTCGTAATGGAAGGCTGGCGGGCAGAGACAAGGACGAGGAGGCTGGGCTCACTCTGGGATGTGACCACCCCTACAACTACGTGAAGGGGGCCCTGAGCCCAGGGAAATCACTGGAGCAAGTGTGCCCATCGAACTCCTAGCTATCCTTCAAAACCCACTTCAAACAGCCCCTCCTCCAGGAAGCCCTTCCAGGCAGAGAGCCCTTGCTGCTCTGTCCTGGCCAGCTGACCTTTGACCTTGGCAATGAGGGTGCCCGCAGCTGTGAGCGTTTCCACAGTGTTCAGCAGTGGGTACTTGCAGATGACCTGGCGCATCACTCGTAAGGCCTCGCCCAGGCACTCATGGGCCAGCGGCCGGCGGGCCTCCAGGAGGTCTGCGGGCAGAGCAGGTATGAGCAGGGAGGGAGTGGGTGGCCCCGAGACAACCTGCCCACGTATTCCTCAAAGATCCTGCCCCCAGGTGGGAAAACTGAGGTAGAGGTGGGAGCGGGCAGCTGCCCAAGGCTTCCTATGGGACTGTCAGGTAGGGCACTGTCCCTCTTTTGGGTGCTGGCCAGGGCAACAAAGGCCAGACCTTGGCCTAGGCAGTCCCTTCTTCTCAGAACACTTCCCTCATCCCTCCAGAAAGCAAACTGCTTGTCCTTCAAGTTGCAGTCCTGGTACCTCCTCCTTCCTGCAGCCCACCTGGCCCCTTCCCTGCCCCAACCCTCAGGGCTGCTCAAGGCTCTATCCAGCTCTCTCCTTTCCCGGCCTGCCTGGATACCAGGCCTCAAGCACCCTGTTATCTCGCACTCTCCCAACAGCCGCCCCATGACACAGGCACTGTCATCATCCCCATTTTGCAGATGAAGAAACTGAAGCACAGAGAGGGAAAGTCATTTCTCAAGGATCACACAGCTTTTCCACCTACACTATGCTTGAAGGCATGAGAACGACACACAGAAGGACCCTGCCTGGCTTTATCTCCAGGGCAAAGGGGAACCCTAGGCCAGGGATGGTGAACCTATGACACGCGTGTCAGAGGTGACACGCAAACTCATTTTTTTTTTGGTTGACTTTTCTTTGTTAAATGGCATTTAAATATATAAAATAAATATCAAAAATATAAATCTTTAACTATGGTCGCAAATATCAAAAAATTTCTATATGTGACACGGCACCAGAGTTAAGTTAGGGTTTTTCAAAATGCTGACAGGCCGAGCTCAAAAGGTTCACCATCACTGCCCTACGCGGTGATGGAGCATAGGGAGTCAAGGTTAGCTCTGTATCTTAGAACTGTGGTTTTAGATGCTCTCTTCAGATGTTCTGAAAAGCAGCACGTGCAGGCAGAACAGTGTGTGTAAAACACACCAATAAAAACAAAACCGTAGCAGTGTCTGTAAGGGGAGGGGACAACTAGGTGCTAAGACCCAGGAGGCTGGGGGCCGGCTGGGACGACAGCTTGGACACCTGTTGACCTTCTGTCTCTGCCTGGTGGGCCTGCTCAGAACATTAGTGGAACCTGAAAATAGGCCCGACCCTTTTCAGCACTGAGGACCCCTTTGGATGGCCCTTGAAACCTGGGGGGTCCTGACACCGAAACCAACTCAGAGGCATAAAGGGGCTTCAGGAATCCAGGGAAGATGCTGGGGAAAGGCCAGGCCAGGCCCCTTCCCAGGACATCCCTTCCCCACACCTGGCCCCTCGCCCCTTGTGTTGCCTGGCCTCAGCCACCTGGGTCCCTGCAGCACCCCCACCGGGAAGCCGACGCCAGGCCCGACGCCAGGGAAGCCTGGACATGTTCAGCTTGGCACGGCCATCCCCAAGCGCCATGTGCTCCCAGAGGGCTGGGGACCCCGCACCCTGCTCTGTCCCTTCACCTCGGGGTCCCCTGCAGCAGCATATTGGTCCCCAAGACAACACACAATATGCTGAGAACACCTGGTAACAGTCACTATACGCCTCAGGTGTCTTATCTGTGAGTCCGGACAACCATAAGCCCTGAGCATATAGTTGTCCTGATTCACAGATAAGACACCTGAGGCTTAGAGAGGCAGGCAGCTGGTCCAAGGTCTCACAGCTGGACAAGCAGGGGCAGCACAGGATTCAAACCCACATCCCCTCTGCTCCAGTCTCTTTCCCAGGCCCAGGACGCCCGAGGCATGATGAAGTGTGTCCCCAACCCTATCCCAAACGCCTCCAGGACTCAGCCCCACCCAGACCAGGCCTCCAAGGAAGTGCCAGAATAGGAAAGGAACCGAGATTAGCAAGTTTCCCCAGGAAAGAGCTCAGGCCCTGCCTCTGTGACCAGATAACCTTGGGGGTTCCCACTCCCACCCAGAAGGGGCTGGGCCTCTACACAGAGCTCCTCATTAGCGCCCTGAAGACACAGAGGCCACTGCAGGCTGAGGTTGGATCTGGCCCTGACCCCTCCTCAGCTGGGTGAGCCGGAGATCAGTGCCCCACTCCTGGCCTTAGTTTTCCCATCTATAAAATGGGTGCCTAGGGCGAGCTGGTCAGAGCACTTGGTGAGGTCTTGGCACTGTGGTTTCCGGGAGGAGCAGGCAGCACACAAGGTGCTGTGCCTGCCCGGTTTGAGGTGCCTGCTAGGGACAAACAGGAAACAGATGAAAATAACGCAGCAGGAAGCCAGGCTGTCAGTCTTGTGGAGGAGAAAACGGAACTGCCATCCCACAAGCGGCTCCCTCCTGCAGCTCACATGCTGTCCTTCCTGCCCCTTGTCCCTGCTGACGCTCCATCAGACCTCAGCCTGTCTCTCGCCCACCTCGGCCCAACACACAAGTCCGACCTCTGCTCTAACACGTTCTGTGGATCCCCACTGCCCTCAGGATAATGTCCAGGATCCTTCTCCCTGGCATCCTCAATCCCTTCAGCTTCACACACTTCATATACCAACAAACCTCGTTCCTCCAAACACAACTCCATTTCATGTTTCTGAGCCAGTGCACATGACGTCTCCTCTGCTTCAATGCCTTTCCCTCCTAGTTTCCACCAAACTCCTACACATCCCTGAAAGCCCTAGCTGCAGCGGTTGCTTCCATAAAGATCCCCTTCTGATCCTTCTCTTTACCGTGCCTGGGTCCCTCGGGGTTTGGGATACCTGTACTACTTCAGTCTCCCCCCAGGCCTCAGTGTCCCTGCTGGCTCTCACCATCACGTAGAACATACTCCTTGAGCTTCTCCAGGCCCTCGGCGAAGCGGGCCACATCAACCAGGAGCTGGGAGATGTCCCCCACGGCATCGGGCCAGGGCCCCTCAACGGATGGTTCGGCGGGGCTGGCGGCTGTCAGTGGGCTTCGGTGGCTCCGGCCTAGCGTCCAGGAAGTGGCACCGGGCAGAGGGAAGCCGGCACCGCTGGCATGGCGGCTCAGGCTGGTGGGCCTCTTGAGCGTGCCTGTGGCCTTGGTGTTGGAGGTCACACTCGGTGGCTCCAGGCTGGGTCCCTGGTACAGAGCATCCGCCCCATCTTTCCTGGGCAGCTCCTGGAGGTGGGTGGGGAGGATGGGGGGGTAAGGCAGGTGCTCTGGCCCAGGTACTACCTCAGTTTCTTCAAAAGTGAAATGGGGTTCTGGGGGGGGTCTTCAACCTGACCCCACGAGGGACAGAGGCCAGAGGTCAGAGGGCTGAGATTTGGGGCCATGCCCCTCCCACACCTGTTACCCAACATCCTCTTCCCCAGAGCTTTCACAAACAACTGTCTACCCAAACCACAGCCGGGGCGGGGCCTGCAGGGGCGCGGGTACCCCACTTCCTGGTGGGGGAGGGCGGGCCAGAAGAGGGTCCCAGCCCCTGTAGCCCACCTCAGGCTGTGGCAGACGCACCCAATCCCTGGTGACGACACCTCTGTCAACTCCTGGAGACCCCTGAGCCCCATAAACACACGAGACTGTGTACACCCCCTGGGCCGGGCGGCCTTACACCCAGGGACCCTGTTAGATACTCCGCTGTGCCATCGCTCTCACATCCAACAGCACCGGAGCCCTCAAATTCTGAGTCCCATCCTACAGAGCCCACAACCAAAGGTCGCCCCCACGCTGGCACCGCCACCCCACCCCCTGGGCCCACGGCCGGCCGTGGGCCAGATGAGGGAGGCCATGGCCACCCCAAAGGCCTCCTACCATGAGCCGAATGCCAGGGTCCTGGCTGGACCTGCGCGGCCCCTGCAGCCCTGCCTGGTGGGGGCTGTAGCTGGCGTGAGCCCCCCATCGCAGGCCCGGCATTTTGCTTCTGGGCCCCGGCCCTGCCGCCCAGGCAGAGGGCGCACCCTGTCCCCCTGTGGCCCCAAGGTCCCCACCCGCTCCTCCTCCCCGAAGAGGCTCACTCACTCCTGAGGGCTGCGGGCTGGGGCTTCCCGCCCGGTTCTTTTTCGAGATCGAAGGGGTTTTCATGAGTTCGCGCTTCTTCCTGGAGAACATGGTGGGGCCAGCAGAGCAGCGCAGGCAGCAGGCGGGTGGAGGAGCCGGGGGTCTCGGCGCCGCAGCTCCCGGAGCTGCAGGCCCCGCCCCCGCCCCGCCCCCAGCCCAGGCTCCGCCCCCAGCCTCCACTTTAGGAGCTCTGAGTGCGCATTGGACTGAGCGCTCCTGTTGGCACGGTGGGGCACAAGGAAGCACAGACACACCCAGATGCAGGCAGGAGAACACTGACGGGGGCAGGAGCAGCACAGGGACACCGAGCCGTGGGCTCAATGACATGGGAATAGACTCGCTCTCGGGCACAGTGACATGCAGGGGCGCTGATGCACACGCATGCTCAGACGACAAAGCTCTGCAGATGAAATGGATGACCTGGAGCTTTACACTCAGACCTGGGACACAGACACCCTCCTTCCAGTCTCCACCCTATGTCCCTGGCAACCCCTCACCCTCGTAGGCCCCAGGGCCTGGGCTCCACAGGGCATAGCAGGTCACTCCCTCAGCCTGGCGTCGGCACTGGCCTCAGCTCATCTCCCTCCCCCCATGCCCCACCCTACCTTCCAGGGACACACAGGCTGATCACGGACATGCTGGGTAGCAGGGCTGACAACACTCCTGAGGTCACCCTGCACCTCCTCACATCCTGGTATCAGCCATGTGTCCAGAACCCCGCCTCCCTCCCTCTGCCCTCCCTAAACCCCCTCCCCCTCCCCCATGACCACCTGTTCTTTTGGAGCCTCCCCAGCCTGGGTTCTCTCCCCCACACTTCCAGAAACCCACCCCCCCAGCCCCCAACTCCCTTACCCAACACCAACCCGCACTGACCTCAGGCGGGAAGGGTGGATCTCCTGGGCACAGGGCATGTGGGCTGCAGCTCCTTATGCCAAACCCAGCCTCCAGGCCCAGGCCCATCTGCACACCCAGCCGAGAAGTCCCTTCTGCCCACCACTCATTGCTCCGGGGGCCAAGACCAGGTGGTAAGGGCAGACTGGCTAGCTGGCGAGCTTCTGGCCTGGGCAGCAAGCCTGAGGTCCCGATACCCCAGCTCCCCCTCCCACCCACACTGGACTTCTCTAAGCTGCTCTGGACATTCCCCCGCCCTGACCTCATGCCCACTTCATGGCCAGGCACTCACTGGGACTGTCCTCAGGCACCAGACCTACGTGGGCACTAGGGACCCTGGGACTAGTGTCCAGGTTCCATGAAGCCCACATAAAACCCACTTCCCAGGCCCACCAGACGCCTTCCCAGCTGCGGGTCCAGGCGGCTGCAGCTGGGTTCTCGCCTGTGCCCTATGAGTGCATGTGTCCACAAGCCCATGCATGCACACACTCCAGTTGGATACAGATGAGTGCACAGAGCCATCTGTGGACACACGTGCAGCCCAGCACACAGACATACGTGCACAGTTTCACAGGAGAGCTTCTTTTTATTTCCTCCGGCAGAACAGGCCCTCTGGGAGCCAGCTCCAGGCGCTCTGTCCTGCCTTTGTCACTCCCAGGGCCTCCCTCCCGCCCCACAGAGGACGGAGGCTCAGAGCACTGTCTCCGTCATGCGGCGGTCATCCAGGAACCGGGTGAGGAGTTTGGGGACCTGTGGGCCTAACCCAGGGTCCACCCCCACGCCTGCTTCCTGGTGATCCGCCTCGGTCTCCTCCTTGCCCTGGTTCTCAGAGAAGTACAGGAACACCTAGCAGGTGGGTAGCCCGAGGGAACAAGAGGGGAAGTCAGCTTGAGAGCCCGGCCCCCAGCCCCACCGTGGCCTCCAGCCCCTCCCGGGCGGGCGCTTTGGGCACCTCCTCCAAAGTGGTCTGGTTCACTGAGAAGTCCTCCACGCCTTGCTCTGCCCCGTGTGCAGCCAGCTCTTCAAAGACATGCGCTAGGGTGCAGCGCCCTCCTGGTGGCAGCTGGAAGCGCAGGCGACTTCCGTGAGCCTCCCGCAGCTCAGCCCCTGGGAACGTAGCTGCCACGAAGGCCATCACTGGCTCAGACTTCCCCACGGGCACTCGCAGGGTCAGCGTGTGGCCAGCACCGAATCTGGTGGTGAAGGGGTGGTGGTTAAGGGGGTTGGTGGTGAAGGGAGGGTTGTGGGAGGTCATGGGGGATGGGGGATTGTGAAGGTGGGAGTTGTGGGGGTTGGGGGAGGGGGAGGACACACCTACAGCCCAGCCCACCCCTCCCACCCACCTCCTCTCTTCTGGCCCCACCCTCAATGCCAGGCCCCTGTTGACCCCCTACCCAGCACACGTGACCCCACCCCCTCCTCCATGTCCGTTAACCAGTTAACTGCCACGCATCCCCACTGCGTCTATAGACATTTGTGGCGTACAAAGGGTTAAGATGCTCATCCCTTCTCCAACCCTTCCTCTCCCACGGCCCCACCTCCACCTGACTCCCCTACTCACCTGACCCTCCTCAACCTCCACCCACGGGCCCACCCTTACCCATAAGACTCCAGCCCACCCTGGTCCTGCCCTGCCCCCTCAACATCTCCCCTGGACAGTCCATGACCCTCACCT